>NC_091106.1:2292500-2482500 GCF_024713975.1 Paralichthys olivaceus
AATGAATGAGTTCCTATCAATAAATGAAAACCTTCTTGGTGTAGGTATTTCTATTAGTTTTCATGACTCAACATTTGTTCTTATGACATTAGTATTATTATAATTGTGGTGCTGTTTAATTACAGCCACTAGTTGATATCATTCTTTGATTGATTGATCCATCATGCTGTCTTCTCTCTCTGTTTTAGGGTTTATTCGTTTTGGCTTCGGTCTAATGATTCTTGAGTCTGGCTGTGCTCTTATTCAGAGATTTTCCACAAACTCTTGTGTTTACCCAGCCTGTATCTCTCTCTGACAGACCAAACGCAAACAAATGCTTTTAATACTTTCACCCATTTAGCATTTAGCATCATGCCACGCTATGGTTTAATGGCACAAACTGAAAACACCTACTATTGTTGGTAATGTATGGATATACCCATAAATCCGTATTCTCTCACAATTCATTAAAAGTGTGCCTATGATTTGAATGGACAGCTAAGCTCCAGTGTTCCTGCAGCGGTGAGGGTAATTCATTAAACCCGTAGGTAGTCGCACTGTGGACAAACTGCAGCCTGGTAAATAGAATTCTGAATAAATGGATAATGTTCTATGAATTTAAAGGAGTAAGAGTCAAATTACCATTTTCTCAGGTAACAACCAATGAAAACATTATGCTAACTAGAGTTTGAGTGTGTCAGCCGTGCTGTTGCTCATTATGAATGTATGCAAGTCCTGTGGATTGTGTTGAATGAGGTCCTGTGGTTTTTTATGTTGGCACAAAAGTCTGTCCACATGTACATGAAATAGAAAATACAGCAGTGTCACACACATCGCCCCACTCTACCACCAGTTACTGCTTTGTGTCGGTGTGAGAGAGGGTTAGAGTCGCACACAGGATGTTCTTCTTTTTTTAGCTCTGCAATTTATTACAGAATCCATTGGTTGAACATTTCAATTAAATGCAATATTTAAGTGTAAGAGAATGTTTTAAATGCTACAACCACAAAGATAGTGCTTGAATTAAAAACAAACAGAAGGGTTCAGTTATCCGCTACCTATTTGTGGTCACCATTTAAGTAGTGTCCATTTATAAAGTGCTTCTCTAGTCTGTCAACCACTCAGTCTCTTTCAGTCACACTCATGCATGTAGTTTGAAGAGCAGATAGGGGTCAGTGTCTTGCTCAAAGACACTTCAACACATTCTGAATGAACCAGGTATTGAAACCTCTGATCACCATGTGTCCCTGACAGCCTCCTCTCTGCTCGTAGCGGCCACAGTGATGGCCACACATCCTGCTCATATAGATTCTAAGCTGCAAATGTTTTGTCCTGACGGTGGTTTGAGCTGAATCACAACAATAACGTTTATCACCAGGGGAGCATGAATGAATGGTCTTCCTTTCGTCAGGATTACAGTACTTACTGAATTCAAATGAACAACAGGTGAAACAATTCTGTTTTGCTACTGGATTCTGAAAGACTTCACAGCGGTAACATTTCAAAGATTAAAGATTTCCCAGCCAACAAAAGACTGAGTCTTGTGGTGAAGGTGGCATATACAATAATACCAATGTAGATATAAATAATCAAAAGCAAACAGAATGCAATCCTCTGTCCAATTTAATCCCACAATAAAAGGTGGTAGAAGATAATTGTGTAAGGAGCTAACAGTAGAAAAGGAGTGTGTTGTCAAAGTCTGAAGAAATAGAGCGTCACACAATACACACACCATCATGTACAGAGTGTGTAGAAGCAGTACGCTGTAACTGGTTAATTTGTTACATGTAGTGGAACACATGTACAGTACCATATGACTATCAAGCACAGAGTGTTACTGTTCCAAAACAACCGTCCCACTAAATGTCTGACAGAGAGGAAACACTGTCCATCCCAACCAGCACTATTCTGACTTAATACGCTGCATATTAGAGTTTAGCACAAATCAGAAAAATATGTTTCAGATTCTAATTTTACAAAGCGATTCAGGTAGTAATTCCAGCAGTTTTTTTTTTTTTTTACGTTATAACAAATTTCATTTATTCATTGAGGCAACCACATGTGCATTTTACCTGATCTGTGACCTCCAATTTGCTGAGATCTATTGGCAGACCACACAAATCCACCTTCTAAACATGTTCGCGTATAGATCCAAGCTGTCTGTTTAAATCCACATCCAAATACAAGTCTAGCTGGGTCCGCAAGGCTGCGACTAGCATAGCTCTCCAGTCAGCACTGGAGCGAATATATCCCAAGTCTTTCTTCAAATGCTCCTGTGTCCCTCTGAAGCCCTTTGTCTGCCTCAGCCATATACAGCACTGCTGCTGCGTGTTCAGCCAGAACAGATCCCAGTGTGTGAGCTGTTTGTCTAAACGGCCACTAGACTTCCTTCAATTCTTTCCAAACTTAGTTTTCCTGCCTGTGTTGGTTGGTTTCCCTGGACTGAGCTAAATATAGGGACCACACAAGGTAAAGTGGAACAGAGCAGAGCAGGAAATGTATCACAATATGCTTGTGCGCACATTCATGTTTGTTTCTGTGTGTCTTCCTGTCTCAGCAACAGTCATGATGAATGATGATGACGTGGTTGAAAATGTTATCAAGGGCAGAGTTTAGCTAATTCATTTTTGTGGTTTTCATACTAGTATTAATCTTAGTATTGGTATTAGTATAAGTAGCCGCTTCAATCAGCAGGGTGGAGTGTGTGTGCGTGTTCATGGATTGTTGTTGTGTGAGAGGCTGAATCATCCCGTGTTCCACTCTAATGACGTTGTGCACATTGTTTTGTCTCTGGGTTTTGTCTAAAAATGTGTGCCTAAACAAAAACACTGACGGCACATCCTGCTGCTGGCCTGGACAAAAAGAACTCCCACTCTTCCAGCAAGGGGCAGCTTCTGCAAGGACACTCCGATGTAACCATTTTTACTCAATTTCACCCTCAGCTATGGCCTTTTTGACATTTATTGATTCCCTGTTTCCCAACTATGTTTCTTAAAAAACACATTTGTTGTTGCTCTTGAAGGTCCAGTGTGTAAGATTTAGGTGAAAGGGATCTAAACTGAAACTGAAACGAAACTGAATATAAAAGAATCCTAGCAATGTGCTCACTAGTGTGTTTCATCTAAATTGTACCTAGAATGCCCTTTATATTTAAATACTTCATATTTACATCAGGAGGGGGTCCTCTCTACGGAGGCCGCCATAAACTAAACACCTTTTGAGTTTTCATAAAAACTAAAGGCTACCACAGGTTTTTTTTATGTTTGGAAGGGGAGGGTGAGGTGAGGGGTGTTCAGCTGCAACATGCAACTTCACCACAAAATTCTACACACTGAACCTTTAAGCTTTACAGATGTAGTTAAATGGGACCAGTTGGGGTTTCTAATGAAGATATGTTGTTAGGTGATGTATGTGACAAGTATCAAATACTCTGATACAAAATGTACCAGACAACATGTTTGTTTTCCAGCAGTAGCTGGTCTCACAGAACAGTCTGCACCTGTTGTGACTCCAGCATTATCAAAGTGTTTCATGATTCTGTTCAGACTCTCATAGCTCTTGGTTAAGTTTAGTGAAAAATCCTGGTCTGGTTAAAAACACAACATCAACAGCCTGTTAGATGAGCCTGACTGTTGCCTGGACTGCAGCTTCTCCACACAATGAATGTTTCTACTGCACAAGTCAATGTCATTCACCTATTTGCCTATTTTGTCATGCTAATTATAACCCAATACACTCATGGTATCAACTTGTATTACTGAGCTTTATCTGACTGCTGCATAATATTATGAAACAATTATGAACCCAATCATGATCATGTGCTTAGTTATAGTTAACTAATGTACTTCATGTAATCTTGACTCAATTAAAGCACAGAAATCACACATTACAGTGTGGTCAGTGACTGCAGGGTTAAAACTCCTGAATTAATACTCCTCTCATCCTGGACACACAACTGTGTTAAAAGAAACACTTACCTCACTGGGATCCAGACTAACAGAACTGCCACTTTAGTCCCAGCTCATCAGGACCACCACTGACACAATGACTTCAAGGGCTGCAGGTTAACTGTCTCTGCACTCTCTCCCCCCTTATCTCCCTCTCTCCCTTACACACACACACACACACACACACACACACACACACACACACACACACACACACACACACACACCCACGGCCTATAAATAGATTTTGAGTTTACTGGAAACTAAGGATGGTGTTCAGGACAGCTCTGCAAATATCAGTCACAGATAGAGACAGAGACACAGAATCTAATCCAGAGGAACAATGAACATGTGCACATGTTTTTATAAAACAGAGGACGAAGATGGAGAAATGAAACATGAGATGGGTCTGTAACAGTGTCACACAAATTCTGCCTTTCATTTCAAGACTCACAATTCACACGACCACAAGAGGTTTTTGTGAGTTCACTGTAAATATCCCTGATTCCTGTAAACTGGAGCTGACAACATGAGCTCCATTTAGCAGCTGCCCTGGAGCTTTTAAATTGTACCACTTGATCTTCCTCAACAGACGGAGTTTAAACCAACATGGGTGCATGAAGTGGAGATTTCCACATCTGCACTTCCATGGCTACTGGGAAACCCCCATCGTCTGAGGGAGAACATGTGATATTATTGAGAGCTTTGTGGCTTTAGGGGAGATATTGTCGGTCAGTCAGTTGGACAGATGAAGTTGGTTGCAGACATGATGAATGCCGGTGTCAGTGGTGATGCCTGTGGTGACGCCTTTGCCATCGTTACGACGCAGCTCATGAGAGGAAAGGGAAGCAATATTTGCAACTTTCACACTTTTCACAACTTCAAATCCAAATTACTTCGGCTTCATTGCAGAGCTGGACCAGGTGCCACTGCCATCAGATCCATGGCCTAGGCAGCTAGAGGCACACCTCCAGCAGCTAGAGTTTGCTGTGTTCAGCTGTGAACTATGTAGGTCAGTGGTCGCCAACCCGTCGATCTCGACAGTCTTCACCGTCGATCTCTGTAACTCTCTGGACTCAGTCTGCATGTAGAGACAGCAGCGATGATAAGGCTACCATGTGACCTTGTGAATGGTGCATCTGTCTGCAAATACACCAGCACCTTCAAACAAAAACTTACTGAACAGTTCCTTTCATCTGTTCTTCCTCTCTTACTTCCATGAAGTGAAGCTCTGATGTGAAACGTCTGTTCAGGTTCAATACTTTCAACACTTGCCTCTAATTCAGGCGACTCATTTGAAAGGACAGGGCAAAGAAACTTGAAATGTAGCTTATCTGTGCTCCTGTGTAAATCAGAGCCTGAAAGATGACGGATGACTTTCTAAAGATATTTGGTGTTTGTTGGGTTCTGTTGACATCACTGTAAATCCAAGCTTCACTAACGGTGCTGCCAACAAAAGAACAAGACGCTTTGAAATCCACCTTTCAGTCCTGATTTTGACGGAGGTGTAACTTTGCATATTCTCCTCAATGATGTCATGTCAGCTTTGTTTTTATTGATTAGACTTTATTAGACATTCCACCTGTTGTCACGCTCTAGTTGCTGTTTTGCTGCCCTGTTTGCATTTTTCCCTTATACAGGAATAATAAATGCATTTCACATACTTCTATCTTTGGGAGGACATTCATTCAGCCACTTCCTAAACTTATCCTTAACAAATGCAACTTCATCCCTAACCCTTACCTAAACCTGATCGAACCAGAAAACTAAAACCAAGTCTTGACCCTTAACCAGCTCTTTAAAAGTGAATCAGAAAGTAAGGACCACCTCACTTTATAGTTTCCATTAGTCCAACCGTTTCCTCATAAAGAACAAGTGCTCCTCTCTCTCGCTCTCTGCCTGCTATGTCAGTGTCTCTGCAGAGGACGAGATTCTTCTTTCATTCTCCCTTAGATAATTCAGAGGTTAATTGTAAACCCCAAACCAGATAGTAAAGATAGTGAACTATACCACATTTGTTATATTCAACATATATTAAATTGGATTAAAATGGTTTAGCACACTTCAATTGTTTTTCATAATAATACAAGTGATATAAAGCTTTGTTGGGGGTATCTCTATGGCCTGGCAACATAATGTGTGATATCTCTCTTGGAATGTTTCTCAGTGTGACCTTGACTTGATGGTCTTTGTTTTTGTTTTTTGGCTCAACTAAAAGCCACTGACAATGATAACAGAAACACTGGGCTCAGTGAAGCCACGCTGGCACCGTCCTAAAGGTTTTGTAAAGGTCACACACACAGCTACACATAACACAGTGACATTCTGAGGTAAAACCCAACAAATGACATGAGTATATCTGCCACTGAGGACAACAGGGTCATGTCCCAAATAAATGTTTCCTCGAGGATCTTAGATCCGATGTTTCAATTTACATTCAGTTACAGTATTATTCTCGAACATGCAGTAACTTTACCTGCAGGAACTTCTTTCTCTGCCACATTGATATTTAACCACCTTCTAAGCTGATACGGTGAACTTGCTCTCAAACAGTTGCTTATCCGACAGTATTCAGCTTCTTTCATTCTTTGCTCTCTACCAACTCCAGACAAATATCTGCTGCATTAGCTGCTACGTTTGGTTTTGTCAGATGAATCCATTTTTACTTTTCTTCAGGCACAAAAAAATGAACAGTTTGATCCACTCTGTAATAGCAGCCTTTGGATTTATATGAGGTATCTCTGGTCTGAATAATTATGCTAAAGGGATTTTTGAACTGAGTAATGGAAATCTTACACTAACCTGAGTGAATTAACTATTATTATTGAAAAAGCTTTGGAATCTGAACCTGTCAGCTGTAAAACATATTAATAATCTGAGCCCTGCAGTCCTAATCTGATTGGATGATTTGGGCTGATAAATTCTAGTCCACCGCTTTAAATTCCCAAAATGAAATCCTTCATCTTTAACATAACAGACTCATGTTTGAATTGGTAAAAACTAACAGGCCAACGGGTTATATATCACAATTTGTGGTTTAATACCAAGGGGTTTAATGTACATTGTATAACGTATTCATAGAAAAAGATATTTACCCATGTACAAATTACAAATACATAGCTGTGTTCTCCACTCTTTTGTTTAAATGTACACAAGTTTCTTCTGTCCCATCGCTGTCCCATAGCAGCTTTGCCACCTGGCAAGACTTAGCAGTGAAATGTATTTAAGAGAAGTCAGGAAAATAAAACATTTCAGTCATCTCAACACATAGACACAAGGAGGAAGAATACCAGGTAACAAAAAAGTCTTTAAGCTCTTTGTAAGAAACATGAAACAACAAGTAGATTCAGGATTGCATTTTACAAAAGTAGTGTAGTGTGGTAACAGGCTTTTCTTTATGGCAAACAGAGGGATGGCGAAGGAGGAAGAGGAGGAGCAAACAGCTGACCTCTTCACAGAATTAAATATCCACAATCAGTTTGACTGGGTACAACATAAAACTGGATCCCCCAGCACAAGTCCAAAGGGTTTGTCAATTTGTTAAAAGAGCAATACGGCCTTGTGTAACACGTAAATCTCCACTTACATTAGAAATAAACTTAGAAAAGCAACAGACAAAACATACATTTTATACAGTTCTGTGTTTCTATCACCAAAATACGATGACACCAAATAGTAGATTAAGTTGACTCTTCATCTCAAGTAAATTACTGTTTGTTTCATTTAGTGTGTATTTTATACAGTGCAGAATATATGGGCTTTGATTAAGTAAGTGTGTGTGTATGTGTGTGTGTGTGTTTGTGTGTGTGTGTTGTATTTCTATACTTTTAAGGAACAACAGTCTCCTCAAGGATCTTTGTCAATATTCTTCAGCTTCATCTCAGCATTTACATCCCAGTTTTAAACACATACACCATGATTAAACATAATATTAAATGGCTTGTCAGCGACTCCATCAAATGTTGAAAAAAGGTAAAAAAAATACATGTGTAGGTAAGTGGAAGGTTAGTGACTCAGATGGCATAATAGTCATCTGTAAAGTAGCAGTTCCCAAGCTTATTATCCACACTGGTGGTGTGGCTTTAAGTAAATCCACCATTTTGGTCCAACTTACTTTGGATTTGGTTAACAACTCAGAAATTGGCTGTATAACCATCAAGTACTATCAAAATAATGCTCTGGTCAATTGAACTACATCAACTTTGTTGATCTTCTTACTTTTCCTATTTATCATTTCAAAATTATCATTCGTCCATTACTTTTGGTTTTTCTATCAGTCTCACCTGTGATCTGCTATTTGGCATATGCTAGCATGCTAAGAATTAAAAAATATGTCTAACATGTTGAACATTTTATTTGTTTATTTGCATAAAGCAGTAGAACAAATGACCTTGTTACTGCCTAACAGACAAAAAGTTGCATTGGACTGAGAAATGGTGTCAATTGCTTTTTAGCTGAATTAGCCACCTTCAAATGGGACTGTGTTTATCCTGTTTACCTTTTTGTGGTATTCAGACCTTGGATGATAATATTTTTAATAAACAGTCATTTTAGTCATATAGAGTTTTTCTTCTAAATTATAATGAATCGTTAAATATATATCATTTTTAATTATAATAAGGTGGGAAAAGGTTTCATATCTCCATTGCCTCATCTTTGCTGTCTGTCATTAAACCTTTACATACATTATGTTCTTTATCCTGGACCTCACCGGTAATGGTTTTTGTTATGTGCCATGCAGGCGCAGAGTGTTAGTTGTGCTTTTTCTTGTTTTCCTCTCTCCATGTCACCATGATTGGTCTCTACCTGTGATTGGCCCCGCTGCTCACAACTGGCCTAACAGCGTACAGGGCCCTCAACACAAGGACTCTGCTTGTGGAGTTCTTCTCTCTTATTTCCCTCACTGCCTGCCTATCTTAGTTTGCTACTTGTTTAGAGGTATGTGGAGGAAGGTTTTACAACAACAGGTGAGTTTGGTGTACCCTCAACATTCTTCCATCCTTGTTTATATTTGTCTAGACACACCAGGTTATTGGTTGGTGCCAGCCCCTGTATTTGTTTTGGTTCAGACATGTATGTAGAGAAGAAAGAGTTTTTCTTCATTTGGGTTTTATTTTCAGGAATAGGTGGTAGCCAGTCCTGGTTTGTTGTATTTGTTTCTTTTGTTTTGCAAAACCACATGACCCCAGCCTTTTTTTTTTATTGTTTGCAGCTGAAACCTTTACTTTCACTTTTACTCTGACTCCCTCAGTTTTCCTGGATATCCTTAGACCCATCCAGGGGCTGTAACAAAGATCCATGTGGCCAGTGCTTAGCAGTGGTGTTCTCGTGACTTAACCACTTCAGCACCAGTCATACCATTACCTTACACCATTTCCAATGTTGCAACCACAAGCTCACAAGTTCCATTTCAAGGCAGCATTATTCCAATGAATATATAATGAGAAAAGGATTTGACTGAATCTATCAACCTTGCTGCACATTTTAACCCAGTGGCCACACATGGTACTGCATTTACAATTTCCTCTGGCTCAAAAAGGATTTTCCATATAGATTGCAATAAAACTGACCTGACACCTTAGACAACAATTATTTATCTGTATAATCCATGAAGGATTGAAAAAGTTATTTCTATGTGCATGACCTTATCCCATTGTAAAGTCTTTGGTTGGACCAGTTAAAGAAACATGTACACAGGGATTCACATTGTAAACTGCACTACACAGTAAGTTTCACTGAAAGCAACAGACATTGTTCTTATATTTCATCCACGGTGTTTCCCACAATGTAAGGAGTAGCAATTTATAGTGTTGAATAGTCTAAACTGGACGCTCTGATGTAGAGAAAAAACTAAATGAGTGAACAAGGGAACAGCAGACGTGTTTGCTTGTTGATGTGGAAAATGTTAAAGCCCTTTTGAGACCTGACATTAACATGGGTCCTGGGTCAAATCACCAGTGGACAGCTCTAAGTACTTCAGTTCAAATTAGCATTCCTCTTTTAAACCTTGAGTGACTGATGATAAATTAATTCCCTGCTCTGAAATATACACCATTTCCATTTATAAAGACAAATGGATTTTCACTTTCTTACTTTTTTTCCCACTGGATGGAGGCAACAATGCACATCCCATGCCAAGTCTTCCATAAAGAAAGAAAGAAAGAAAGAATAAATCCAAACATTACAAACTGGGCTTATTTCTTGGCATGCTACAGGCTAAACCAAATCACCCAAGCTGTGTGATGTGATAATTCCCTTCACCCTGCTGTGATTTGAATCTTCCACTTTCTGTTGTATTTCACCCCAAATGGAAATCAGTGAGTGAGTTTAAAGGGATAGTGACCTAAAATGAAAATTCACTCATTATATACTCATCACTGTGCCAATGGAGGGGTGGGTGATGGGTTTGAGTCCTCAAAACACTTTAGGAGTTTCAGGAGTAAACAGAGTTTCAGCCAAATTGACCACCTCAAAAAAATTGAAACAAGGTCACTTGCACTGTGTTTTAAGATTAAAAGTCCACTACCGGAAGTGGCAGTGCTAGCGGATGTAGCCACATGAATGCGCACCCCGCACGTGCCCTTGGTGTGAGTGTGACCACACCTCAGAGGAGGCTATCGGAGGACATTTAGGCTAAAAACACTGATTAAATGACGTAGTTTTGAGTCTAATATGAATGTCGGGGCTTGCGCACACTTGGATGACACTACAGAAGCAGTATTTTGTTTCTGTTGTTTTATTATGTCTGAAGAAGAGGACACCATTGACTTCAATTGTATTAGATCCTGCTGCACCGCTGTTTACCCCTGAAACTCCAAAAGTCGCTTCACCCACCCCTCCATTGGCATAGTGGTGAGTAGAATATGAGTGAATTTTAATTTTTCTGTGAACTATCCCGTCAATGTTTACTTCATTTATGAGAATCCTGTCGCCTGCTGTCAACATCATTGATGCCAAATGAGCATGTTCTCCCATTTACACAGAGGAAATCAGCTGAGTAGGCTGGACACAGTTGTGTTTACACTGGTCAGAGACTGTATCAACATGCGTCCCAGACCAACTCTAAATGTGGTCTGAGTGGTTGGATCTCGCATTCACACTTGTTCTTACAGCTGTCCGATAGTGATCGGGGCACCTGAGACACATGTTAGTGTCGGGTCTGAACAGGGCATAAATCTATCCAGCTTTCCATACAGTCATTGTAACAGCTGGTGTTTTACTATACATGTGACTCTGGGCAGCTACACAAAACACTGTGCCTGAACTCATTCTGTTCTGCTGCTCTCACACTACACGTCCTGTATGGACATATTGTTCTACACGTATTTCAGCAGTTTGTTCTCCAAACTGACTGTTTTAAAAAAAACAAAGGTTCTGTCCTCGATCAATCAAAACTCATCCTTTTGGAAGAGTTCAACATTTGGGAAAATACACTGACTTTATTTCAAAAATGTTGTCATATAGACTATATGCTAGGTGTTTCCCCTAAGCACAAAGCTAGGCTAATGACATCTTATGAAATCTTCCCATCTATCTCTAAATGCATAAACATATCCCTAAATGCCAAATATTTCCTTAAACAAGGTAAACATAAGAAATAAGCTAGTTACCTTATTTACATTGCAGTCTCTGAAAATCCATTAAAAAAATTATACTTTCAGGCCTTTTACAAAATTAGGCCTTAACATTGGAAGTGCTTATATAATATTTGGATTAATTTTATTGGAAAACTACTAAACCAAGAAGTATAATAAATATATAACAACAGAGGTAAAGTAAAAAACAGTGATGGAGAACAGGGAGTGAGTGAAAAGAGTGACAATGACATTGGTAAATGGCAGATCTGGATTTGGATTTTCTTTAAATTATGGATTAAGATTTGAAGTCAATTCAAGGGGCAAGGTTTTGAAGGTTTGATTAAGATTATAAATAGATTTTAACAGTTAAAGGTTCTCTTGCTAATTTGGGTATATGACCCCCACATCTCAAATAATCCTCACTGCCGAGGATGAGCTATGAAGTGTTTTGGGATTAGGGAGCGCTGCTGGACACTGACCGAACCAGGGAGATGAACTTAGAGGTCGGTGATCAGGATTTGGCACTGACTGGATGTATTGGACGTCCTCACAAGTATAGTAATACAAGCTTGTGCGTGTGTTTTGTGTCTCTTGTCGCCACCTGTCCATGCTCACTGTGTGTGTGTTGACGTGTGGTGTGTTGGAATCTTCACACAGAAGTTGGGTTTATCAGAGGCAGTGAACCCCGGCAGACACACACACTGATAGGAGCCCACTGTGTTGATGCATTTTGCGTTTTTACACAGCGACATCCGATTGTTCAGTTCTGAACACTCGTTCACATCTGTGGACAGAGGGGGAAACATTAGAGAGCTTTCAAAGGTGTATTCCTTTTTCTTAAGTTTTGTTGTGTGTGGCTGCTCTCTTACCAATGCAGGTCATGCGGGACAGGTCCAAGGTGTATCCATCGAAGCAGTCACAGGTGTATCCCTCCTGAACCCGCACACACCGACCATTCTCACAACCGTTCAGTATCCCACACTCTTCTGCTTGCAAACCCTCAAATGCTTTGAATGGATCTATAACAAAAACAGACGACATTCAGTAATCAATAGATACCACTTTTGTTTGTTTGATTAATTAATTAAAGGTAGTTTAAACTATCATTAAAACCGCGGTTAATGACCACGGTGTGTAGCTCATTATGAAAACTGTCCAGCATCACACACTGGTGCACTGGCGGAACATGCAACATGGGTTTGTGTGTGAAGTTTTACTTTGTTTGTTTGACGACCCTGATGCAGAAAAGGCTGTTATCAGTTTTGATACATTAATATGGAGGATGTCAAATGACCAAAATAATTACATCATTGATTTTATTATTGATAGACTGATTTTTTTTTTTTTTGATTGAGAGGGGGGGGGCAGGTCATGATCTGGTGGGGTGGGGGCTGTAACAGCAGAAGATTAATATCTGGCCATAGCTTAGAAATCCTAAAATATACTGTCTGCAAATTGCACTCATCTCACAAACGCTGATATTTTGTCCTGACTCTTACATTTGGAGTTTGACATCTGCACTCAACGATAAAAAATTAAAATACTATCATCGATACACATTTTTTATAGTTGGGTATTTTTTTTACATTTACAGCAATTTTTAACAATACCGCTATGATACTGATTACCATCATAATTTAGTTTCATAGTGACAACTGATCAAAAGCTGCAGAGATTCCCTCAAGGTGCTGTTTGCGATACAACATTCAAGAGGCCAACAACTTGGCTTTTTAAGGCCACCCTGACCTTGTCCTTTGACCACCAAAATCGAATCGGTTAATCCATGACTCCAAGTGAATATGTATGCCAAAATTGATGGAATTCCTTTCAGGTGTTCCAAATCCACCAAATCCAGGTCATCCTTGAGTCCAAGTGAATGTTTCTGCCAGATGAAATGAAATTCCCTTTGGGCATTCCTGATATATCATGTTCATAACAACGATAACAAAGGACATGTGACCTTGACTTTTTGACCTGAGCACCACAATCCAACCTGTCATTACAGGCAGGCGTGTTCTCTCCAGCTGAGGATTCAGCTGTTGCTGGTGTGGAATGAGGACCAGCAGTGTCTAACTGTTTGCATTAATGGCTCTGATCTGAACGTGTTGTTAGTTTGATTTTCACAAGATGGCAGCAGAGTGCTGCTTGCTTTCAGAAGGACTAAACCTGTATATTTATAACATAAAACCAAATATTCAAGAAAAGCAGAACCTGTATATTTATAATATAAAACCAAATGATGGAAGCTGGTGAAGGTGATGGTAGGAACATTTTAACTGTTTCAAAAAGGTGTTGATTGACCTTTATGATTGTTTTGAGGGCTGTAGTCTGAAACAGCTAGTTTATGCTGATTACAGCTGTAGAATTTAATACTGAGAGGATCTTCTAGTGTTTTGTCCAAAGCAATTCACTGCTGTTAATATAAATTAAACAACCAATACTTACGCTCCTGGTTCTCATAGAAGGGCAGGAAAGCCTGCTGCTCAGGTGATGGAGAGTAGTCTGGCCTCACTTCGTATTCATGGACCGGGCCGGCAGTCAGGGCATCATGACCATATGGCCGCCGTCCACCACCAAGAGGTATGTTACACATGGAGGCATAATCCTCTGAGAGAGAGTGAAAACACATAAAATCAAGAAAAGTACGAAATACCAGTAACTACTATGATGTCATGATATGATCACTAATATTACTGGTTATATCATCAATATAATGAAGAGATTTGAGTTTCCACAGGCACTTAGATGACAAAGAGTGTGTGAGCATACAGTGAATACTGAAGATCAGGACTGCTCGTTTGAAAATTAAGTCTCTTTGTGTGCATGTGGGACAACACTGAAATTAAAAAATAAATTTAAATCAGGAAGGCTAAACTGACGTGGTCACAAATCATATCAGTTGATCTGGTAATGTGTTTGTGTGTATACACTATCATTCATCCAAACAAGCTAAGAGAAAGCAGGTAGAAACGAAGTCTAACCGGCGTGCGGACAACCACTTATTCCATGAAGGTCGGTGATTCGATCACTGCCTCATCAAGTCTGTATGTTAAAAGTGTCCTTGGGCAAGATATTGAACACGTAATTACTCCAATGATACACCATCATGTGTGTGTGTGTGCGTAAGGGATAGAGCAAGCACTATATGGAATGTGACCTGTAGTATGAAGCGCTTAGAGTGGTCAATAAACTAGAAAGGTTTTATAAATTTAACATAAATAAACATATACATTCAGTACATTTACCATGTGTAATGGTATAATGTAATGTCACTTGCCCTGATTCTGATGGATGATGTGGACATATTTCATTGAATAGGTCTGTATGCATGCTGTGATACTGCTATCAATCATCTGAGCGAGTGAAATACTGCACTAATAAGTTGGGTAAATGTAAAGATCAACACTTGGTCTTATGTTTGCTGCAAATGATCAGATTGGTAAATACTCTGTATTTATAAAGTGCTTTTCTGGTGTTGACGACTCAGCGCACTGCTACAAGGACACTGTGCATGCTGAGTGGGGTAGACTGGGATCGAACCTCCGACCATTTGTTAGTGGACATCCTGCTCTGCTTCCTGAGCCACAGCTGTCCACTGGTGCTTTTTTCCATTATGAAATGCATTAACAAGTGAAACCACAGACTGTTTGTAAAGATGGACTACTCTCCTAAAGTAAAGCAAAAGCCTGGTGGCTGGCTCTTCCATGTTAATGGATGGGACACAGACTAAAATAAGTCATAATAAATGTCAAATGATCTTTTCTGTTGTTTCTGTCATTAATTTGTAACTTACTGACAGCTGAGGCTGACTCGGTTGGTCGATGGCAGCATTTATATCCTAGATAGTTTGGCTTTATTATTGAATAGAAAGAGGAAGTGGAGACATGTCCTCCATCTTCATATATAGTCTATGATTGAAAACATAATAAACCAATTCATATCCAGCTTGTGTCAACACTAATGAAGACATACATAAAGTAAATCATTAAATTATGGTGTACTTGGACCTGCCCTAATAGTGTGTATGTGTGTGCACATTGTTGTGTAGTTTGTACCGGTGTCCCTCTGGGGACACAGGGCACAATCCATTCCCCAGGCTTCTCCGTACAGACAGCAGCACTCTGTGTATGTGGTCTTCCTGTTGATACCCAGCGGCTGTGTGCATGTCATGGTCTCTGTAACCGTCTGCCAGCAGATCCCCTGGTAGTCGACCTGCTCTGTCTCATGTTGCTCTGTAAACACACACACAGCATTACTATATAAAGAGCACATGTGTGATTCCATCCATTTGTGCAAATAAATAGAATTAATGAGACACAGAAATTAATTGGGGACATCTTTAAATCTTTTATTTGTATCTAATTGGTGTTGGCTCACTGACATTAAAAGTGAAATTTACTTTGGTTAGTGAAAGCAGAAATGAGGAGAATAAAATACAATCTAGAATTACTGCAACAAAGTTGTATGCCTCTACCAACCAGTCAGGTTGTAGTTCATATCCTTGTCTTTCCAGACTCATGTCATACATGAAGTGTAGAATTGAACTTTGACCTTATGCATATAAATTGTTATAACTATTCATCCTATTCGAAAATTATGTTAAATGTTGTCATAATAAGTGTATGAATTCTTGATTCAGGGCTCTGTGATATCAGAATGACCTTTGACTTTTAACCACCTACCTCTAATCAGTTCATCCATAAGTCCAACGTTAGGACCAAATTACATAGATCACGTTCACAAGAATGGGTTGAATAGACAACCCAAAAACATAACGCTTAAAGGGGATCAATTTAGCTCTCCCTTACTGTCTGTTATATATATTATGTAATGTCTGTATTGAACATGGCCAAAGTTTCAAATAATGTGATAAATGTATGTTAAAATAATGATTTCTTTATAGGGTAATCTGCTCCAAGCACAGCTCGTTCTCCCATTACAGTCTACAGTAAAAATGTATTATAGTCTTTTAATTTATTCAAATAGAAAAAAATCATAAAAATAACTGTCAGTGCAGGTTTACCATTCAGTTGTTTAGTGACAGCAGAATAACATTTTACGAGAAAAATTCGTTTCAGTATTTATTACAAATGATTCTATAATTTACAAAGAGTGACTGAAAGATTAAATCCACTGTGTTGCACAATGAGCAGGTAAAGGATGTAATATTCATTTAATTGAAACATTGTGCTGTAATCTTTGTTTGTTTTCTTCTTTTGTTCACTCACACTCTGGGTCAGATTCAGCCTGGAACATGTACATGTCTGTTACTTAGTTTTAGAAACAACTTTGATACATTTAGACCAAAGGTTCCTAAAGCTTGGCCCATGAATTTTGTAAAGGTACTAAAAAGTTCCAGCAGATTATTGGCTGTGCCTACATTTGAAGTAAGAAAACATTTTATGAGTGGAGGAGGAGAGTGGCTGTTTCAGTCTAAGGCTGAGCTTCTCCAGTGTCCCAGAGTAAAAACAGTAGAGAAGATTGTTGGTGTGGTCCATCAGAATTGGACAAGGAGTACGTTTTTTAGTCAACCGGAGCTCACAGGAGAGGCTCTGAGCAGAACTGTCTGATGTGTCTAGTTTGACTCTTTTTTGCTGATGCTCTGTTGGGATAAGACGAATATGCAGGTTTCTTACCGGCCACGTCAGGAATGAAGACACAGCGTTTGCTGATGGGGTCCAACACCATTGGATGTGTACAGAAACACATGAATGAGCCATCTGTGTTCAGACACTGTCCGCCAACACACACAGACTCATCCAGACACTCATTGATGTCTACACAAAGGAAAAAAACACACAGAGAAAATTCAGAGAAAAATGACAACAAAACCAAATCATCATACCAGCTGCATTAGCTCCACCTGTATCACATGGACAAACATAATCATACACACAAACACATGCATACTGTACAGACACAATTAACTGTTTTGCTATAAGTGACTAAATTAAGCTAACTTGTGTTATCAGCATTAATGTGTTCCAATGCGAATTTTTTTCATAATTTGCAGGACTGAAATCCAGAGTGAAATCTCTGACTTCTCTCACAACTTCAGGATGTATACAGGTGCCAGTTTTCAGTGCACAGGAGTATAAAGAGACCCAGCATGAGTAACAGTACAACACAGGACAGTGTCACACTGGCAGTGCAGGCAGAAGTGGAGAGAAGAGATAGAAGAGACTCAGAGTCTGCCAGGAGAAGCCGAGACGAGGTGTTCGAAATAAGGGCTGAGACGAGGTTGGAAGGACTGTTTGTTGTCTGTTATAAGCTAATTAAAGAGAAGTGACCAAGCAAAGAGTCTCAATTTGTTTTGTGACTGAGGGAGCTTTCTTCTCCTTCACAGCAGTCTGAGGGAGGAGAGAGAACAGGGAGCTAGAACAAGATGTCAAGCTGACAAAACCTTTGAAGCTAAACAGGACAGTAGCAACAAGGCAACATCCCCTATGCTACATCCCTGGAAGATAAAGAGACCACTTTTCTTTACTATAGCATTCCAAATACTAGTATTTGTATTTTCAGGACCATCACCACAAGTATTTGCTTACATTTTTGGACTGCGTACATTTAGATTATTCAGCGATTTTAAATAGTCCTTAAATAGTCTTTATTCAGAATATTCTGAAGTGGCTGTCTCTTATTTATTTAAGTTTTGGGGGCCTCTTCCATGTTATTTTATTGGTAGAGAATTGAATTATGATAAAGTATAGTATGGTATGTTTTCAATCGTGGACGTCCTTGTTTGTTGCTGGTTATTCACATGCACACACATGAACATATACACAAACTCCCTTGATTTTTGTTGTGTGTCACCCTGACCTCTGCACTCCAGCTTGGTAGGGTCGTAGTCCTGTCCAGTCTTGCAGTAACACTCATAGCTTCCCACAGTATCCAGACAGAAGCCTCCTTTACACACCTCCTGGCCAAACAGTGTACATTCATCTGCATCTGCAAGCAGAGAGAAGGCAGCACATGTTACTATTAGACTCTTCTACTAGAGCAGTCATGTGAATCTGAATTCTCAGACTTTTTATCTGAATTATTGCTTATCAAAATAATAAAGTGAGGATAGAGGGTGAAAAATATAAATACAATAGGACCCTACTCTCCAATAGCACAAAGAAGAACACAAACAATATTTGAAACCAGTGTTGTAAGTCAGCACAGTATTATGCATAATGTAAAATTGCATTTTTTAATTATTTCATCCAAAGATCTCAAGCTCATTTCAAACATGTTCTTCAACCCAGTAACCAGACATTAAATTAACTTTATTCTGCTTGTAGAACAAAGTTTAATGTCTGACTGAGCCACTGTGTGAACAGAACAGACCAGAACATTCACAGCAAGAAAGTTGGCGTGTTGATGACCTTTCTATACTCCCACACCCTCTATCCAAGTGCTGCCCCTCTCCTAATTTCCAGGAGGTGTGAACCTACCTGACCCAAGACAATATCCTGTTATGTGCTGCATGTGTGAAAGTGCGAATTCAGACAATGGAGTTTATGTTGAATATATATCTAACTACAACAGAGTCAGCTGTGTACATGTGAAGTCTCGTCTTACTTTTATAAGTGTCAGCAGTGGGTACTTCATACGTCAAGTCAGCACTGGGGAAAAAACCTCTTCCATATGGACACATCTGGTTAAAGTGGTCTGAAAGGGGAAAGAAATGGAAGCATTAAGGTTGGCATGCATGTGGTGTATGTCTCAGCAGTATATACTGTAAGTGCAATTTATCAGGTACACCTCACTGTGTAGGCTAACGGAGGAGTTTAGTTCCTGCTGAGCTGCTATAATGGGTAATACACTGAAGTCAATGTTAATGAATCGGCGCACATATCCCAATACTGAGTGTATCAATGTGTTCATATTGTGTCTCCTCCTCTCCTAACTCACCTGTGCCATTGACAGGGCAGGGATGTACCTCACAGTTGTCGCCCCAGCCAGCTCCCAGTGTGCAGCAGCACTCCTGCAGGGTGACGTGGCTGGTCAGCACACTCTCACACAGGTTCTCATCATTCAGGCGATAGTAGCACTCCTTACGCTCCACCGATGAAGCTGAAGCAAGAAGAGAGGAACACACACACACACACACACACACATACACACAGGAAATGGCAAAGATAAGATCGGACATACAATGTATTTAGCTCAGTTGTTGTCACTGTTGTGAAATCAAGATTTTTTCTGCAGCCCAACTGAATACCAGTACCCCTCCACACACTGTTGTACTGTACATGTCATAAGAAATAAAATAAAATAAATCCGTTGTAAGGACCACACTTTCTGCACTGCACTATTTTTTTCTGACCTGTAATCTGTTAGGAATCTGAGCTGCAAGACATTAACTGAAGAGACCAATGCAAACATGCACATATGACATTTTATTTAACAATAACAAGTGAATTTCAACAAATTTGTATAATAAAAATCTTACTTTGCTGGGAACTCAGACTGATGATTACAACTTTAAAGTCGCTTATTGAGAGGCCTCAAAGCACATCTCATGTCACTGCAGTAACATGATTATCATTCATCCAATTATATAATTTCTGATCGTGGTTTCAACTCTCTACTTATTTTCCTTTTTTTAAAGAGCACATTGTTTTTGAAGATAACTCAAATTCGGGATTAACAAATCAATCTGCAAACTGTGTTCAAAGAATCAAATTAGCTGGTTGAGACAGGATTATTTCAGCCTGATAACATGTTATCAGTTAACCCTGGTTACCCTAACCCTGGGTTAGTTACATTATGTTTGAAGAATTGTGTTGAAGTCATATAACAGTAAATGATTAAGTAAACACATAAGGATGTGAAGATGAAGATTGTGCTGCTACCTTTCTTCCTTACTTGCATATAAGGGTTAAATGCTTGATAGAAGAACTGTGTTAACTGAGTTCTTGTGGATGAACATACATTCTTTTAAACTTTACAGCATTTCGTCATACTATCATAACACTGGCTTCATTCATCACATGTTCTTTAATGAGATACTGCTGTAAATAAAGGATTATTTTGTTTATATAAACCATCAAACAGTCAACAGTCATGTCTGGATTTCATTATAGAGTCATGTTATCCTTTCATCAGCGTACTTCTACGTAATGTGATTGGCTAAAGGAGTGTCGTTTACTTCGTCTGGCTTCCTGGTCTTCTGTAGCAGTAACAAGAAATGTATTGTCTTGTGCCTTTTCACTGTGTAATGTGTGTGTAGCTCAGTTAACCAGCTTGTATGGAGAAATGGTAGTGAGAGGAAACAAGCTGTACACCCTGATGTCCTCGGGAGGCTCACCTGTGGGAACAGGCTCACACTTGGCGTTCATGACGTTATAGTCCTGGCCGCTGGGACACATGCAGTGGAAGGAACCGTCCATGTTCACACACTGAGCTTCTCCACACACACCGCTCAGCACCTCACACTCATTCACATCTGTGGAGAAGGAACACAACATTTTGATAATTATTGGTATAGACTACATAAAGTGTCTTAATAAGCACCATAAGCTGCCAAAACAGCTTCAGTGTGCAAAGATCCTGCAGGTCTGCCTGTCTTCGGATGGAACATCATTCCTCAAGATAATTTTGATTATCAAACACATTGATCCAAAATATGAATAGTTATATTTGGTTTGGTTGAGATCGGTTGACTGTAAAGGCCAGAGCATATAATTCACATAATTTTCATACTCATCCAACCATTGTAGTCTTGTTTCTCCACTCATTTCTCAGGTGTTTGCTTTGCTTTGTCCCCCATCCTGTATATTGGCCGGTTCAGGCCTCTTCAATTCAGGACATGATGTGCATTATCAAGCCAGAACACACACTCTTTAGGGCTCAGGTTAATTATGTACAGCCCCTGTTGTGTGGCAGAACCGCTGTAGTTACACACATAGGGTGAATTTGGGTAATCTGGGACATTTGGTAATGTGGGAAACCTCACCTCCAGTCTGTTTATTTTCTTTTCTAACAAAATCTAGTCAACAGAACTTTTACTACAGGTGAGCATGACTGAAATGTCATGACTTCATGGGGCTGATGTCACAGAAAGGGGCAGGGCAAGTGCCAATCAGAAGCCCCCCTTTGGAATTACATGACGAGGTCAATGACATAGGATTCTGACAAGATTAGTGTAAAGGATAAAAATATAGGAAAGTCATTTAAGTTCTTTAAATGGGCAAATATGCACTTAGTGACTTCCTGAGGTAAAACAAAGATAAACTAAAGAGATGTAGCATATGGTCTGTTGTCAGACAGGAGTTAATGGTAAATACAGTCTGTCCCTGTCTGTTTAAACTGACTGTCTGGTTAGCTAACTAGTACATGATCAGTTTGTTCCAAAAAGCACAGAAGAGCCTGTCTTGTGGTCTGCAACCATTGGTTTCATGAAACATGTGGAGAAGACAATCTGCTGATCGATGATGATAGATGATAGGTGCTTGCTGGTGATTGAATTTGTTTTTACCTTTAATAGAATGTTTTAAATAAATTTTATGGTATTCTTTTTCTTATTGATTTTTTCATAATGATTTTTAAAAATTGGTAATATTGACCTTGACATGTATAAAGCAAGGTGATTTAGGCTTTTTTTTAAGCCTCATACAAGTGTCCCAAATGATCAAGCAACATTAAATGCTGGACCATGTCTCCTCTGAGTATGCAAAAAAATCTCCCAGAATACCCAAATTCAACCTATGTAAACAGAAAAATACCCCTCAAAGCAAAAAAATAGCTTAGGTGGTGATTATACATGTAAATCTCAAGTAAAACGAAAAATTACACGGCAAGGAAGTATAAAGCTGTAATGGCTGAAACTCATGCGTATCAGTTTCATCAGATGCAAACTAGATAGCAAATAGAAAACATGTTAATGAGTCATTCCATAAGTGAATGGGGGGTGGGTGGGGTTCCCAATACCTGCATTTTGCTATAATAAATCTCCTTATTCAGTTAAACCCCAGCAGCCATCTGAAGGCAGCGAGACAGATATGTTGAATAATATGGCGCCTCCAATTTCAGAAATGCCACATAACAGTGCTATTGTGTGTGGTTGTCCATTGAGTTTAATTTGGTTCAATCACATGGGCACTCGCCTGCTCCCCAAAACTACACTCCAATTATATCTCTGCATTTTCTGTCTATATAAATGGCAGATGCTGGATTATGGAATCATTCATTCTTGGCATCATGACCTTGTGTCCTAAATTTCAGTTGTGCCACATTATATTAGTGAAATGCCTTAAGATCCATCTTGCTGTATCATATCAATTACACTAAGATGAGATCAACCATGAAGGGTAGAAGAATTGACAGCAGAATTGAGACTAAAACAGTGTTGTCTTGGTTCAGTTGTGTAAACAACTTCAACACATTTTTGGAATATTCATTTTCAACCATATTGTTAAATATTAGTGTAGCCTACATCTGAATTAGCAACAGATGCAGGGCTTATTATATGTATTTATATATTCTATGGATCACCTACATACATAGACAATGTAAATCTTCTTTATTTGTATCGTGCTTTTCTATTCTTGATTACCAAATAGTTCTTTACAGTACAGTTTTTTGCCATTACCCATTCACAAACACATTCATACAGTACATCTATGGGCAGCACTTTTTTTCGAGGATGATAGCCCTATTATTTGTATATGCACATTAACACCCCAAAAAATGATGTTTTAATCAATTAAATTTTAATTTGTGTAGCCCAGATTCACAAATTAAAATTTGTCTCAATAAGGTGTACCATTTTTTGTCCATAACTCTCGACAAGAATAAGGAAAAACTACAAAAAAAATGGGCAAAAGTGAAATAGATGCTTTGTGTTATTAAATAAAATCTGTTCAGACAACAGTGTGAACTTCTGAAATGGTGTTGGAACAACCTTTCTAAACAATTTTTAATTTCCATTATAGAGAGAACCGTTAGTGTTGCAGCTGCTGGATGAGTGAAACATTTAAATTACTGTAATAAAATACTGGATTTCTTAAGGAATCAAGTAAAAAGAGACCTGTACAAAAGGCAATATCCACCTATCTTGGAACACACACACACTTTGACTGTTGCAAAAGAGGTGTGACAATGGACTCATGTCTTAGCTAAACTAGAGCTAAATGCCAGGGAGAGACAGAAGAGTAAAGCAGAAAAATTTGGCTGATGAGGAGGAGGAGGAAAGGGATAAATGGAGGGGGAGACAGAAGATTGTGTGTGTGTGTGTGTGTGTGTGTGTGTGTGTGTGTGTGTTTATGTAAGTAAGTCCATCTGTGCTAGCCACAGTGCAGTGATGGTGTGGCAGTGAAGTTGAGTCAGCTGGCTGGGTTGCACTTGGGTGTGACTCAGTGGCACTGCCAAAGAAAAGATGGGAAGTTTGTGTGTGTGTGTGTGTGTGTGTGTGTGTGTGTGTGTGTGTGTGTGTGTGTGTGTGTGTGTGTGTGTGTGTGTGTGTGTGTGTGTGATTGTGTGTGTGAGTAATGCACATACTGTATTGGGGTATGAGAATGAGAGCATGCTGGTGGTTGTAGTACTGTACTTTGTGTCTAGGAGAGTGTGTGTGGGGGAAGTGTTCTATCAGGATACAGCGGGGGGGAAGACTTTTCAGACAGTCCTTCCTGCTGGAGGAAAATTGACAAGATGGGAGCTACAGGGGCTGAGTTAACCCAAGAAAACCACCAGCACCCATCTGCTCAGACTTATATCAACCATTTTAAAAGTATTGATTTCGCACTAATATATGACAAAACCCAGACAATACCCAACCCTACCAATGACATGTGTATAGTTCAAGTGCAAATGCAGTCAATATGAGGAGCCATTTGAGATCAAATCACCCAGACCACATTAATAAGTGATGATTCTTCTATCAGTGTGAATGCTATTGTGTCCTGGGCCACATTGCAGGACCACCTACTCAGCGGACTCGTCCTCTGACCCACTTCAGTTTCATAATTATCTCAAAATATAGGGATAAGATTGATTATATTAGTTTGTCTCAAATCTAGTAAACTCTTACAAACTTACAGACTGTCTGAGACAAACCAGCCCCTCGCCTTTCAACCAACGATGCCTTTATTTAAAGTACAAGAGGCACCAAATTTGGGCTTTCACAGCCCATGATGGCCCTAGCTGCCTTTCTTTCTCCACTGGCTTGTTATTCTATATCTTTGTGGAAAGCCAGGCAGACATCAACTATACTGTAGAAATCACATTCGACAAATGAAAATGTCATTACAGATGCAAATGTGTCATTTTACAGATGGAGTTTGTCATTTTGTGTGAACTATTGTTGGATTCTTCTGCTTGTTCACCATTTTATACATTTCTATAACATTGGCATAACTCTGTCTGTCTGTCATTTGCAAGCAGTTACAGTAAGCTAGGACTTGACAGTAAGCATGTTATTAGAGGTTAATACGGAAATCAAGCTGTGGATAGGTTAAATGTCTTGGCATTGTAATATAAGACATCCAACGTAACATGTAATACAACAGAACTGCAACACTTACCCACACAGCCTTGGCCATCCGGGGTCTCCTGGGAGCCCTGGTCACAGAGACATCGGAAGGAGCCCAGTCTGTTCTCACAGAAGCCGTGAGAGCCGCACAGTGTCTCATTGAGACCACACTCATCAATATCTGGAGAACAAACAAACAAATACAACAAAGCTAATTTATATTTTTTCCTCGAGTCCTTGAGCCACACTTTGGGTTACACACACACACAGACACACAAACACATCTCTCACACCTCCTATTAAGCAGTGATGTTGAAAAAAAAACATTGAGTGTATAGGCCTACTTAAAGCTACTTAGCATTACTTAAAGCCCATCTCTATATGACAACAGGGAAAATCATGCTGGTTTCAAAAACCTTAAAAGTCAATTCATCCACAAGTCAGTTCTTACACAGGTGAAGAACTTATCAACCAAAGCCTGTGCTTGTGTCCATCTGATTACTTGAGTGTCTCAGGCTTTAAAGCCATAGTATCTGAAGACCAGGCTACAAGACCAGGCTGAAAATAAATTAAAAAAAACACAAAAAGGCAATGTCCCACATTGAACTATTGTTTGGCCTATGATACAAGGTCCTCATATAGTCTTAGCCCTGGACTCTTAACAGCCATTAAGTTTGCATAATTATACACAGATGCAGCAACATCCATGGATTTCGGAAAGAACTGTCAGGGCAGGTGGATTTCAAGTATTTGGCCTTTTCTGTCCCATTTTGCTTAATTTAGGGAAATATGGCATTAACAATAGTTAATATTCAGTAATACTCCACAGTGCTTAACAAATGCATGATGGTGAAGCCAACAAAGCCAGCATAACATTTCTTGTTATTTTGACATTACTGCTCACTACATCTCATGCAACACTATAGTCTATTCATCATATCAAACCCAAATGGGACCCACTGGACAGGACTCTATACATCTATGTATTTGGCTCTATATAAATACAATTGAATTGAATTTAATTTCTTGTTTTTGTGCAGTAAACCCACTTTTAGCAGTTATTTCCTATATTCAGCTCTACACTGCTATGCTTGTCCATCATCTATTTTTTTTTTTAATTTAATAATACATATGAAGAAAGTGTTGATATTTCAACAGTCCAATCTTTTCTCAGTCATCATGACTTTGCATTTTGCAGAATTTAATTACCCACCACTAGCTTTTTAAGCTCACAACTAGGTCACAACCAGTGTTAATATTAGTGTCTGGGTTGCTGTTGCCTCGCAACCATATTCTCAAACACAACACACTTTTAGTTTTACACTGACTGCAATGAGGCCACCAAGGAAAAGAAATATTTGGCAACATGTTGATTTCTCCAATCAAACTATGTGCATAGAAGTGTAACATAGATGGTTTTAAATTTATTAAAATACATTTTACAATTTTTTTCAGGGGCTTAACCACCACATCCACCACCATCACCACCACTATCTAGACACTGGATGATCTTGTACTATCTCTTACCCTCATTGGGTCTTTTATTTAATGAAGATGCTTCTCAATGTCCGAATCAAATCACCAAACTTTCTTCTGTTTGTACCTTTGATCTAACTCCTTATTGCACTGGTTTGATAAAAGTTGACACTCAGCACACACATACACTTGAGTCTGAGCCCACTTCATAAATCATGAGGCAGAAAGCAACATATATCCCGCCTTGTCTAGACAGCCAGATCAAAGGCTTCCATCTGTTTCTTTTGCTCTCATTTTTTCTTTTCTCTGCTTTTTCTCTTAGGCAGGAGGGGGCATTAAAAACAGCACTGCCACAGAGGCAAACACGCCAACCAAGGTTTAGAAAACAGGATCTGCATATGTGAAGGAAACTGAAGACTTTTTCTTCAACTTTCTTTCTGGCTCTTTTCAGAGCAAACAAGTGAACAGGATGAAAGTAAACACAGCACTATGTGTGTCTGCTTATGAGGGTGTGAACAATACTTAAATTATAAATTATATCAAGGCTACTAAAGTTAAATGTGCTTAATTAATGTAAGCATTATTTTGGATAAAGTTAGATATAAGTCAAATATAAACTTGACTAATTAAAAAGTGGGTGGGAGTTTCTGTGACTGCTAAATCAGTTATATTTACAAAATAAGGAACTTTTTATCAATTGCTTATTATGAATTTGACTAAACAAACATCCACCTTCTTTTATAGCTACATGCTCTCAGATTATAGAATATTACAACATGCTTATCATATTTATGCAGATGACACAGAACTCTATGCAACAATGTTATCGAGTCAATACCGTCCCTTACAATTACTAATTATTACGTAGACATATTTATTTATATAAACGTGTACCTTACTGAATCTAAAATTGTGAATGGAAGTTGGAAATATGATTACCCCCTGTGTACACTGTGGCCCTTTTATGACCCTCGGTTTAAAAAGATCTGTGATGTGCCACTAGTTTAAATATGGGGTAATGAGGCACATTACGTCTCTTCTGGAAGACATTCATTATGTTGCACTTGGTTGTTCACATGAAAACTCAAATTTTGTGAAAAGAGAAAAAAACAGAGCGAGAGAGAAGAAGAAATCTTGTGGTATGAAATGTGTGTGATTGTTGGATTGTTAGAGAGTTACAGGAACTGTTGGATACAGCACTCCTAATTTGAGTGGGTTAACCATTCAACGATCTAAGAAGAACATCTGAGGAAGCATATACTAATTGCTTTACATGACTGGGTGGGGACTTAAATTGATGTATATTTTAAAACAGGCAGATGGGAGCGGCTGTGTGGTTCCTCTCAGTATTCTAAACCAAATCAACAAAATATTTAAGAAACACTTAAAAAAGAACTTGTGAAATTAACTTGTTTCCTTTGTATGACATTGCATCCTACCATCACAGGAGGGTGTGTCGACGTTGGCAGTAAATCCACTCTCACACACACACATATAGAATCCCTCTGTGTTGAGACACATGCCGTTGGGGGAACAGTGTTCCGGCTCATCCATACACTCGTCAACATCTGGGACGACACAGAAAGAGATACACTTAGAGGTGTGTGTGTGTGTGCGTATGTGTGTGTTCATATATTCAAGCAGAGCTACACAGACGCGTGTAGTGGTGAGAGTATGTGTCCTTCTGTCCGAGCTCCAGCTCTCACCTCTGCAGCTGGTGCCATCGATCTGCTGGTATCCCCGTGGGCAGGTACAGGTGTAGGAGCCCATGTTATTCACACACTCCCCTACAGCCGCACAGGGCCTGGTTTCCTCTACACACTCATCCACATCTGAAATACACACACGTCAGTCCCATTAGAAGAGGTTCTTCAGATTGAAACAGACATTTAGAGACACGATCATATAGGGTTCTAGTCTTCACAACTTAAAATGACCTTTTAAAACTTGGTTTTAGGGTTAGAACTAAGGGTGTGCTTGTGTGTGGGGGGGGGGGCATTTAGTTGTGATAATTAAGGTTAGGGTAAGGGGCTAGGGAATTATATATGTCAATAAGTGTCCTCACAACTATAGAGAGACGTGTGTGTGTGTGTGTGTGTGAGAGAGACTGTCCAGACACTGTGGTGCAGATAAGGGAAGAGAGGAGCTGCTAAAAATATTGATACTTTTATCTGAGTCACCTGCTTTGCAGTATTAGTAAAGACACTTCAAAAACATGACTGTTATCTTCAGTATCAGGTAATAGATAATACAATGCAGAGGCTTCCATAGCAATTGTTTTTGTTGTCACCCATATAATAGATAATACACAACATATTTCTTCCTAATTGGTTAAATATTACGTAAAGTAAATACAACTATTTCACCATCTTGTATATTTGCTTAAATCTGGTCAGCTATTTTTTAATATGCACTGGTCATTTTTTCTTTTCAGACTTGTACATATTGTCTTTCTTTATTTCAACATCAACATTTCATCTCTTGGCTCATTATCATCCACAATAAAGCCTGGATCACAAGGAATATTTCAGTTGCTTATTCACAGAAAGAAAACTGCACATTAACACTTTATGGACTAATGGAAAAGCAGAAGGAACATGGCAGTTCCCTTTCCATTGCTGGATTCAAATGTGCATTTGAAATTCAATTACTGAATTTGGGTACTTATTTCTCTTTTAAAACTGCAGTTTCAAACTGATTTCAGAAATCATATCCAAATACATCTGTTTACAACACAGTCTGCACAATGATGACGTCCAAACGTTAACAAATAATTTCATCAGAGCGCAGTTCTAATGGGCATTTTTGTGTGGCCATGACATAACGGATACACACATTTGCAAACAGAGGAAATTATATATATTTATAGACAAGATACAATAATACCTCATGGTTAGCTCTCTGCCCTCTAGTGGTTATTGATGTGTAAAGACACCACATGGAAACAGCAACATTCCTCCTCCTCCTCCTCCTCACTGCAGTACCACTCAAAATCCGAAGATAAGATAGATTTTTCAATGTGATTGCTGAAATGTGAAATATTTAGAGAAGATGCACTTTTTCTAGTGTCTATATTTAGTGTATGAAGCTTTAGCTGAGTATGTCTGAAGAAAACACGTGTCCATTTAATTTACATTATGAAGGGCAAACTATAACTAACCAATACTGCACTTAGTAGAGCGCATCCCTCCACCAAGAACCATCAGAAATTCAATCAAACTGCTCACACTCTCTACTCACGCACTCATAGATATCAGGTCCTTAAATGTGCCTGATTTCTTCCATCAAGATCCATAAATTATTAACTGGGAAAATGTTGTAAAAGGCCCTATCTCACAATCTTCTCACAGACTTCGTTCTACAGGCTTCATTCAGCTTCCCTGTATTTCCACCGTGATAACAGCAGAGAGGCTGCTCAAGCCAGTCATGGTGATGAATTTTATGTTGTTTGCTCCCCAAGGTTCCACAAGGTGGCTGGATTCAGCTGCCCATCATACAGTTATCAGTCAGTTCATATGATTCATTATACAAGTTAATGCACGAGTCAACTGATGTAAGCACAAGGAGAGAGAGCTACTCCAGGTCACCAAAGACAGTGCTGTCTTATCCTCCTCTACATCTACCCCTCACCCCCAACCCCAACCCCCTGCATTTCCTGTCAGAAAATCAATGATAGGCAGTTGGCTTTTATTTTGCACGACACAAGACATTAGTGTGAAACTAGCACAGATGTTATGGTTCCTAATTTTCATATTAATCATTGCACAGATACACTCCACTATTTCCATGACTAGCTCTTGATTATGCTGCAATAGGCCTCGATTGTCGGGGGACATATGACAAATGGAGCCTCTCTTTCCTCCTTCCCTTCTTCTGTATTTATCACAGTTATGTCTGATCCAATACATATTACTTACTTGACTTCTTCCACAGAGTCATTGTGCTTTATCATTGCACACAACTGAGATCCTGGATTGTGATCATGATCGTGGTGTGGATTATGATGACAACTAGAGGATGCTTAGATATACAATATGCCTACTCACATATACTTCTATTATTGGCATCATTACAATATTCATTGTCTGTACATACTGGGAACAGGATCCCTGTCTGAGTTTTCTCCCTCCTACAAGTTTGTTTCGGTAATTTTCCTGACTCTTGTTCAGGGTTAAGGGCAGAGGATGTTTAGCCCTAGGAGCAAATTGTGGTGTGTGAATATGGGCTATATAAATAGAATGTGATTGATTGTTATCTGTATTCAGATCACATATTCAGTCGAATGTCTTTGTTAAATATCTCACATACCAACGAGGTAAATGAGAGCAGGATCAAGCGTACAGTCTTTAATTCTTTCTCTCATCATTGAAATTAGTTTTGTTTAATTTCTCTTTTTGTTTCTGCCTTGAAAAGAGGAAACATCTGGTCTTTGGGTTATCCCTAAACTGCATAGGTCAAATTACATTTTGTTTTACGTTAAAGAAGTTACATCCACATACATATCCTAAGTTAAAGTTAAATGGTCTAATGCCTAGTTTAGCTTACACTATTTTTAATTAGATTTTTCACTCACTGACAAATTTTGGAAGTTGCCAAAAAAGCCCCAGGTCAGAGCCGTATCAGCGCTCAATCGGCCGTCCAAAAATGCTATGGGTGAACTCTTCGAAAATGTGATTCAAGGGGCTAAATATAGATAAATCAATTACAGCCAATCAGAGGGCAGGGATAGGTTGAAGGGGGTGAAGATACATGTAATGGTGCCCGCATTTTGAATATTTTCTTAATTTCTTACTATAGAAATTAATTTAGTTTTAGGCTAGGTTTGACAAAACCACACAAAATAAAAGTTTGTAATCATCAGAAATCAAGTAAATTTTCCTGTGTTATAAAAAAGTTATACAATGGCAAAGTTGAGAATTCCATATGCATATTTGTATATTTCCATTTGTCAGAGATGAGAGCTTTCTGTGAAGCCAAATCCAAGTTGTCTCTTAAAAAGCTGACTACAGATGCTAAAGTAGATTATAAACACAAAAGGGTATGAGTACTAGTACTGAAGGTGTTCCAGATCATACCGTCACACTGGTCTCCAGACGCTGACACTCTGAAGCCTGGCCCACACTCGCAGATAAAGGAGCCTTCAGTATTCAGACAGTGGCCTCTGGTACAGACCCGCTGATCCTGGCACTCATCTATATCTAAAACAACACAAACAATGGAAAACATAAAACATCACATAAGGAGAAAGCAATAGACACACACACACACACACACACAGACAAAGGTGAAAGTTGTATTGAGATCCTGAAAGCATGACAGCTGCATGTCAGCAAAATATGCTTTAAGCATCAAAGTAGGCTACTTAAAATTATAGCATAATCAATTTAAAAACTTTAAAATAGATCCTGTGATTAAGTATTATTGTATTATTATAACAACACAGATCCCTTATAAAAATGTGTCTTTAGTGATTTTGTCCCACAGTATATTTTGTGGGTGCAAAGGAACTGACAGACCTGGAGGCTTTAGTAATGAAAATTCAACCCGACTAAAGTTAACTTGGCAAAAGTCTCAAAACAGAAAATGCAAACCTTCATTACATTGTGGATTTTCAAAGGTCTGGATTTTACTTTATTTAGAGTCTGTATTTCAATCATTTACCACTGCCTCAGGAAATAACCTGAAGAAAACCTTCAGAATGGGGGAATGAGGTACAAATACCAGCATTTAAAAATAAGCTACTAGATCTAGAGCTACTCTTCACACACACACACACACACACACACACACACACACACACACACACACACACACACACACACACACACACACACACACACACACACACAGTTCTAGAGGATGTGACATGTTTGGCAGTGTCACACAAACATCTGTGAGCTGTATAATTAACTTTTATAAAGGACTCTGTTGCATGGCCTTATTATTTCCTCTCACTGCCATCATCATCCACTGCCACCCCACTGTGGCTTGGCCAGGCTTGCATGATGTGGGAGCATGCAGTCAAAACCTCACAGCTAACGCTGTGTCAAGTGGGATAAAAGGAGCAGTAAACTACTGAAAGAGGAGAAATGGGAACACCTTTGGTTTCTGGTAGAAATAACATCACTTCCAGGAAAATGTAGGCCCATACTGTGTGTTCTTTGGAAGGATTCAGTGGTTTTACTGCTTTATTGGTGATATTTTATTATGCCTGTGTTCCCTGACCTAATTCTGTATGTGTTGATGGCAAGGAGATTACTTGTAGAGTGCTAGAGATACACAATTATCTGTATTTTATCTATAGTCGAATTATAGTGGGGATGGACATGTTGTGTTTAGATGTGACCTAAGTATGGCACTGAGAAGAAACACTTTAATGCACCGAGGATGCATCTGTCCCATGTTCAGTCCAATTTTGTTAAAGATACATTAATGATTTGAGGTTCCACTCACATTCAGTGGCTTCAGAAGTGTCTCAACTAAGTCCAGTCGATTTTGTTTACCTCAAGTGTAATTACAACAAACAGGGTGTGGCTGACCAGTGTATGTGGTGCACAGCAAAGGGCTAATCCTTTTTGAAAATAACAGATTTTAGAGTTTTAATTCTTAATCAATTTGCAAATAAACCTATGTCTATTTTGTCATAATATTGGTTATTATATGTAGACAAAAAATGGTACTTTTCCCCTTTCAAGAGTAAATCTGTGATTACAAAGTGTAGATAGTGAATGTGTGTGGAAACTAACTGAATCCACTGTACGCATACACACATACAGTACACTTAAACCTACCTACACACTGGCCTCCCTGTGCCACGAAGCCATCAGGACAAGAGCCACAGTTGTAACTCCCTGGCACATTGAAACAGATTCCAGAGGGGCACACTGTTGTGTTTATACATTCATCGATATCTGAAAAAAATGTGAAAAATCTTTCAAAAAGAATTCTATCACACAGGAATGACAACTGTGTGGGAGAACTGTGGAAATCTAGAAAAAAAAACTCAGATTAATCAATGTAAGAGAATTCCACCAAAACAAATGCATTCAAAAGACACAAAAGATAAGATAAACTGGATACAATTTTAAAATGTAAGATTATTTAAGATTAAAATCAAAAGCTAGAAAATAAAAGGGTACTATTCTAAATTAGATTTAAAATGAGACAGTGGGAGAGGACCAGGAGCTTGTGGGCAGTTACAGAGAAAATGTGGTCCACATAAGTTTTAAGACTGAAAGTTGCTGTAAGAATAACCTCAGTGACTTGGGGGCAGAATATGAGATCAGGAGATCAGCAATGTAATGCGTTTAATAAACAAATACTTCATTATAAAAATCAACCCTGGATTTAACTGGAAACCAAAGGACCATTTGTAATCAGGAGAGGATGGAGTTGATCAAACCTATATTCAGAGAGTTGCAGAAATCAAGATGAGAGATGATAGCGTGGATGACTATTTTTATTTCCTTTTTAAATAAACACTTTGATTTAGTTATTAATTTAGCTATGATTCTAATCTGATAAATGCTGGCCTTCACAACACCTGTTTATCAAAATTAAGATTGATTAAAATTGTTTGTAGTCTGCATACCAGTGATAAAGATTAAGATAAAAGAACCCTATAACTGTTTGTATGTATCATGGAGTTTTTGCAATCTGATTAAAGAATTCAGTTGTGTGTGTTGTGGTCCAAGCTTATCCTTCCATGAATGAATGTGTCTGTGCATATCCATGTCCTGTGGTGAGCGAGCTAATAGCTAAGGTGTTGAAACCCTGTGCAGAAGAACTTTTAGAACTGGACAAAGTAAAATTGTCCTAAAGCATTAGTTTGTCTCATAGAACTGTCTTCGGGCAGATGACATGACTAAAGAGACAAGATAGTGAAAAAACGCTCAAGAGCACAGCAGGAAATTTCCTGCGATGAAGCAGACAAACAAGCAGCATTAAACTAGACATTTTTGTAACATGCATGATACTACCAGAGCTGAGGATTTGTTTGAACGAGTTGTTTTGGCTAAAACAAGCTGTAAGTAGCAGGATCTTCGCTATCATAAGACATCAGACACCTTGCTAAACACGAGAACTTTCTGCCACTGCATCAGAAAAGTTAAAAAAAAGGAAAGTACGTAATATTTTTATCTTTCACAGATCAAAAATTTCAGTGGTTTACATGAATAATAAATACAATATTGCAGGCAAAAGCAATTGAAACAAGTACTCTAAAATCTAGAGGTCATTAAATGATGGCCCGTGAAGGATGTTGTAAAAATGTTAATGACCCTTAAGCAAAGCCCAACCACAATTCCTCTCCTATTGCCTCATCACAGCAAAAAGCTATTAGTGATGTAATGGAAAGATCAGATCAGGGACAAAACACAACAACAGTCCCTGCCTTTCATATGTGGCAATACACATAGCTATGAAAACAGAAATGTCTGAGTTTACACACTGCTCCATCGCACGTGTAATTGAGTGGTGGTTTAGGTGAACATGAGGACTTGAGAAAAATAGTTAAAATCATGACTATAGGTAACTACAGCTCTTAAAATATTATGTTTCTATTATGTTTCTACTCTGCAGCTGGAAACGTTTTTATGTTCTCATTAAAACAATTATTTATCTTTTTGCAAATATTTTTCTTTGATTGAAAATGTACATTTTCTTTTCAATATGTGTAATTTTGTTGACCAATCCCAAGTACAACCCTTTTACATTAATATGCTAGCACCTGCTTCATCTCTATGAATGTACAGTATTAGAATTTGATCATTCTGAAAATGAGCACTGACTCCAATAAAACAGTACTACAGTACTATAACTCTACATAATAACAGCACCAATGCAAGCAGGTTCAGTTATTAAATATGTATGGTAGGACAATCTGCTTTGCTGAGTTTGCCCCACAGTGTAATAACTCTTTTTATGAATTAAAAAATATGACAAAAAATTCTTGAGCCTGTTTTTAAATTTAACTATTATGGTTGTATATCAGCATGCACACGCCTCTCAAAAAAGTCATATCCCTGATCCCTCCACAGCTGAAGGGAGGAGAGTTTTACTGCAGTTCAGAGGAAATAACCATCAGGCCTGTTTGCCCTCACAGTCCTAATTCAGTATCATTTTGGTGGGTGGGGAAAAACTGCGTTGAAATGTCAGGAAACCACGTAATGACAGAGTGCTTCATATTTATATCCCAATAAGGGGGCGAAGTAGGGAGGAGGGTGGTGCAGACACTGTTTAACAGTATGGTCGCTGGTGTTGTCCAAAATTCCATAGACTTCTAATTCTAATAGTATGCACTTAGTGTGCTGAGCTGATGTTTGCCGAAGTATTTGACCGAATACTGACCAGCATCAGAGGCTGTGGCTGTACATACCGTGCATAGTGTCCTTATCAATTTGTCCATATCTCCATCCAACACACTCTGTCCACAATCTGATATAGTATCTTGACTGCTTGATTGCCAGAAACATTTGCTTTTTGACCCTTGGGGAAGATTTTTCATGGAGAAAGACATTCACGGTCGAAGAAAGAATTCAAATATTTTCAGTTATCCCCTTGATCTTTCTTCTAGCAAAACCTTTTGTACATAAAAAATCTAATTCTAAGATCAAAATCATGCTGGGAACATTTATGCTTTATTAATGCTAAATGATTAGTGCTGCTCCCTGAAAGTCAAAGATGTTTGTTGTCATCATACTACATAACTTGATATCTATGATTCAAGATCAGGGATGCTCCTACTCAATCATTAACATTAAACCCCTCACACTTAAGGATTATTTGGGCAGATAATCGGCACTAGGTGACTTCCATTTATTAGTTAATAAATCTCATATTTTAAATAAATAAATTATACAAATATATTTTTTTATTGTACGTGGTTGTTACCTTTGTGTTCCTTCAAAGTAGAGAACAGAAAGTAAGGCTTCTGATTTAAGAGTGATTCAATAATTACATTATCTGAATTATTCCCGATAAAAGCTGGAAAACCTTCAATACCAGTGAAATTCATCATAACACTACAATATTGTTGCCAAAACAAATGTTTTATATTATGTAAGCATCGCAGTCCCACTGAACCCTGTTCAAAACTTTTATAGTTCAAAAGAGTCTTGCTTAATAGCCCATGGAAAAAAATAATGAATGCTGGCTGACAACAGGATTAGTCAGCTAAAGCCCTAGATCGCAGGATTGCAAAGATGTGGAACCACACACACATTGTCTCTCTAAGACACAAATTGGTGCAAAGGCTTTTAATCTTTCATTCAAGTCAGAATGACTAATCCTAAGGCTTTATGATTCCACTTCATAATGGTATATAGGTGAGGGAAAGGAGAAGAGTCTGGAGATAAGAATTCAGGCATAATTTACTTTTGTTTAGTTTTTTTCTTAGTTATATTTGACTCCATTTTTCATGAAGGTAACAATGAAAAAACTGGTAAGGCTCAGAGCAAAGGAAAATTACTAAGAATTGTTTTGCCTCAGCCTCCTCGCTGAACACTGTAGTGTGACAGGTTGCTGCTGACAAGGCTGTAGAATTTTGGTCTTGTTTATTTCCAGTCGAAGGAAAGGTCTTCTTACAATTAAGTTTGTGTTTTTTTTTTCTGTTTGTAACAGGAATTAAAATAAAAGTGAAATGTACAGAGCTCATCCTCAACACGTTTTATTTAATTAAATGGTAGTCAGACAAGTGTCTCAACACCAACTGAATGAATTAAAGTACTGATTGATCAAATTTAGAAATAAACAATAAAGTATCACTTTCATCAGAATCTTCTACAACTGTTGGGTGTGTGCTACATATGTTCGTATGTATAAGGGTTCATGTATGAGAAATCTAAACATCAAACTATTAATAAGCAGAAGTTATTTACCAACACAACTGGTTCCCTCTTCATCAACCAGGAATCCCAATAGACACACACACAGGAAACTGCCCTCTGTGTTCTTGCAGTGACCGCCAACGCACAGAGATGGGCTTTCCAAACACTCATCTAAATCTGGACGGCACACAGCATACAACATTAGTTAGAACTGAAATGATCAACATAAGTAATTACTGTGGCTACTAATGTCAGCATATGTCATTTTGCAATAAGACATTTACAGTGTAATAAAAGAGAGGTCCACAGTTAAACCAATTGTGATATATAGATAAAAAATGACAGCCTCAGTGTCCTACTGGATGTGAAGTTATATTCACCCATCAGAAGGAAGTTTAACTATCATGGAAGTATTTTTAATCAGGCATGCTTTCTTATAGGCTGGACACTTATGAGGTCAATAAACCCACAGCGTGTGAACATGTTGATTCTTGTGATCGCCCACTGAACATGCATGCAGCACACTCTTGTGGGTGACAACTGAGTGACAAGGGAATGCAGGTATTACTCTGTGCTCTGTCTGCCTGCTGAGGATGGATACAACTTTATGGATGAGCTGGAAGTCCCATAATTGCTAATGAACAGTGAGTAAGAGAGGGTTAGTTTGAGGTTTTTATGTTTTCATGAGAAGTCTGGAGCATTATGCAAGAGTAGTGGGATGAATTGACAATGGCAGCAGCCTTGGTCAAGGCAATTAATGGTGAACTTTGTTGGCATGTTGCTCTATTCACAGCAGCTGCAGATGTGTGATGTTATGTGAATCCTCATGTTGTATTGTTTATGCTTGCTTTTTTCACAAAAATTGTTTCATGTGCCACTCGTCTACTCTGTAAATGGTTAATTGTCAGTTAACAAGTGTCTAGTAATTAGGAAAGGTCATCTTCAATTTGTTTTCAAGATGACCTTTCCTAATTACTTATTATCTTTTGAGCACAGATTTTTTTTTAAATCACACGACTGCGTATGTATAGGACAGACTTATCTTAGCATGACAGAGAAGTCAGATACTGTGAGTCTGAAACAAAAACTGTGAAAGCTTCAAACTCTCTGCAGACATAGCTTGGTATAATTGAAGCCAGCCAGCTGTAGAAGATGACCTTTGACCTCAACTGACTGTGACCAATGGACACCTCACCAACACAGGTGGTTTGGGCATCATCCAGGTGGTATCCTTCATCACAGTGGCAGGTGTAGCCCTCATTGGTGTTGTAACAAATCCCCTGGCCACAAATGTAAGGGTTGATCTGGCACTCATCCACCTCTGTGACCGAAAAGAGAGAGAGAAAAGTATGAATGTAGAAGCAGTTTAAGAGCTAATAATGGGTCTCACAAAATATTTAAAAAAGCTGAAGGAAGCACAGCATACAATTAATGTACCACAAGTAAACTGTTCTACATAAAAGAACCACAAGTTCACAACAGGCACCACAATGTAGCCTCAAGCAACCGAGGGAGAATGCAATTAAATGAAGAGAAGTGAAGTCATAGGATTCATTAGTTTTGTCGGATTTTAATTAACATTTTAACAAAAACAGTCATTCACCATGTTTTCTTCAATTCAAGCTGTTTATGTAACTGTGGTGACATTCTCACTAATGCTCAAGAAATTCTTTATTTGTCTCATTATTTCAGGCATAAATCCTTGTTTTACGAAAAAGGATCATGCTCCCTGTCAGACACTGCTTGAGATAGATCTTTTCCCCCTAACTAACTATCCTTGTGTGCCGTCTTACCCACATTCTAAAAGACCATGTCACAACATTTCATGACAACAATCAATGAATGTCAGTAGAATCATTATAATCTCCCAATCCACTTGAGGGAGCAGAGAGAATTCCTCTTTTCATTTCATATGATCAACTCTGATCCATTAATCTCAGCTGCTTTAAACAATGAAACATTGTTGACAGTCTGATCTCTGATGTATTGAAATAATTATATTTTTCAAACTATCAGCCTCTTCCTTGGACTTATTTTCTAGTCTGCAATGAAGTTACTATTGGTTTTTTGATTGACATTTCAGCAAGCCAGCTCACACAGCTTAACAAAAAGCTGGCGCAACTTTAACTGGGTAAACTAGAAGTGAAAAGAATATGAAGACTCTGGAATGTTTTATCTTTACCAGTTGACTGTGTGGGGGCGATGTCCTGGCCTGCATTAGATGGGAGGATCTCCACTGGTGCAGGTGGAGAACTCTTCACGACCACCTCTACCAAGGCAAACACACAATCATAGATATTTAGTCCATTGCATCTGTATTTTACAATTAATGCGACACATTTTCTTTGTCAAATATAACACATTGACTTTTGAGTACATCTACATGTAAGGCTTAAATTCTTGTACATTTTTATTATGGACAAGACACACTGTATATACCCACTGCATCATTATTACACTGGCAGCTCAGCACCTCTAAAAAATTCCCTTGACAACATTTAAGGTATAGTTCAACATTCAACATTTTTGGAAAATATGCTTATTCATTTTCTTGCTGAAAGAAGATGACTCTTGGTCTCCTGTGTGTGCGTAAACTGGAGCTGGAGCCCAGAGGCTCACAAATTAAAGCTCACAAATTAAAGTAGAAAGGAAAAAAGGATGACTGTTCTGCCCCAGCAGATGTGCTCTTCATACAAAGAAGCTCCTTTTGACGTTTGGATGGGTGTAGTCTGCATTTTGAATTGCAATTTATGCTACTTTCCATCGTCAGTGGCCAATTTTTGCTGTAAGTGATCTACAGGTCTAGTCTTACTTCCTCTCCATTCATATTCAGTGTGGATCAGTGCTGCAGTGCATTTATGTTGGCAGCCAGGGGAGGTGGTATATGTTCATAATGAGAGCCGAGTACCTAGTTCAACAGCCAGTACGTCTACATAGATGGAGTCTGTGCAGCAGGTATTATACACAAATACAGCGCCCTGCAGTCCGAAAGTCTGAGACCACTTTCCAATTCACACAAATGTGAAAGATATCCATTCTAAAAAAGGTGCATGACACCACAACTTTGCTGGCAACTTTGCACAACTAACCTTTCTAACTGACCTTGCCAACTAAAAGTTCGGGGGGTGTCACCAAAATCATTCCTCTGTACTATTCTACTATTCTCTGAGAACCTTGAATATACACCAAATCTTTTAGTGGTGACTATTGAGTTATCTTGCTCTATATCAAAGTCTTGGGCAGATAAATAGTTCAGATAGCTAAACTTTTCCAACCTTTGGCTTCACCAAAAGTGAGGCAAAACTACAGAGTCTGCAGCAGATTTGGATGAAAACACACTGATCATAATGAGAGCAGAGGACCATACATAACCAAGGCTACAGCTATGCAAAGAAGGACTCAATACAATACAATGGCTTTGAACCTCTAAGTGGTTGGTTTGTAATAGTAGAACACTTTCCTGGGAACAGACTGCAGTAATCACCCAAACTGGATGACTGAGGAAAATAGGAACATGGAGTAAATGTGAGTGAAGCCTGATAACATTCTTGTGTACTGAGAACATGCACCTCATGTATGCTAGCATATCACTCTGTCACTAATAAGACGTTTTACAATCCTTAGGTACATATGTATGTATGCGTTTAAGTGTGCGTGCAATAATGCTTCATGGTTGTGTTGACAAGTTTTTGTTTGTAACCATCATTGTGAGGAATGTTTCCATTCCAACCTCAACAAGCTTTGTAATGTGTTAAGACTTTATTAGTGGGTTACATTTATAAAACACTACATATTTTATACATTATAAAACAACTTTTACTGCCACTGTAAAAATATCATTGAACAAGATTGAGACTTGTTTTCATAATACATTAAGCTTAAATTATGTGTGCTCATGTTAGGATTCTTATAAACTATAAAAAAAAACTTGAGTACAAGTGAGACTGACAGCCTATATCTGGCCACTGTAGCACAGAATAAAAGGGTAGAGAAACAGACACCTGGGTAGGCTGCCTCCATCTTCACAGTGGACACACCTGGAGATAGCTGGGGCAGGATAGGTTCAACTACTGGCCTATCACTAAACACAGGATCTATCAGCTCCTTCAACAAAAAGACAAACAATAATACCAGAGGGACAAGGTCAACAAAGCACTGTATGCATATGTTGAGGTCCAAAAGTAATCATTTAAGCTTTGCACACTGTCTGACATGCAAAACAGATGTTGTGCCTGGAAGCAGATTAGCATTTAGCTTGCATGGCAACTCGACTGGAGTTTAATAACAAAGCAAGAATGAACAGCTCAGAGAGCAAAGCCAGGAAGCAAAGACTGCCTGCTGCTTCTGCACAGACCTCTGTCTGGATTTCTTTGGAACGCAGTCCAGGATTTCAGTCCATCTATTACTGCTGCTTACATACACACATGCACATCAAAGGTACACATACTCTGACTTCCTGCCTTGTGCTGACCAGCCAAAGTCATGCAGCAATGTCGCTGACTTCATGCAAAGGTGATTCCGCAACCCCTCAGTGGCTGGGGGAGTGTGTCTGTGCATGCACACTTTCTACAGTTTGGCTGTTGAAAGCACCCAACCTACCTGATCTGGTGCAGTTGTTGCTACTGACCAAAGGGAAAAAACAAGCAAAAGTGTCGGTTTGTAACATAATATACCGTACATCGCTTCTATTGATCATGGCAAATTTTAATTTATGTTTTAAGTGACAATTTAAACTGTTATTCCAAGTGTAGGAAACAGGATATTGTACATTGTGCAGAGCGACTTTCAGTCCGTTTCCCCTGGTTCTTAGTGAAAGAGTTAAGCTGTAAAAGTGGGGCAAAAATACAAAGTTTCATTTTATAAAATGGGTTGATTGTTTTTCTAAAGCCTCTGGAGCAATGTTTAGCATTGGTGTAACTGGAAATTTGTTGGGGACTACTACAACCACAATTTTGAAAATGTTTGAGTATTTGAAAGTTAGAGGAAGCAGAATGGTCTTTGTGGAATCGTGTCAAAATCAATACAAGGCCTGCGTTCCTCGTAATGTAGGCCTACGTGTCGGCCAGGACAATCGTTTAGCTCTCCAATATATTTAAAGGGATAGTTCTCTGAAAAATGAATATTCACTCATTATCTACTCACCACTATGCAGATGGAGGGGTGGGTGAAGTGTATGAGTCCACAAAACACTTCTGGAGTTTCAGGGGTAAACAGTGTTGCAGCCAAATAAAATACAATTGAGTAACTGGGGGACCACGTCTTCAAACATAGAAAAATAACTGATGCTGCTTGTGTGGTGTCATCAAGTTTCCGTAAGCCCAGACGTTCAAATTCGACTTGAAACAACATAATAATAATAATTTATACCATGTTTTTAGCCTAAATGTCCTCTGATAGCCTTCTCACATTTGCTGTTCCGTGGCAAATTTGAATATCAGGACTTAGGGACACTTGGATGACAATTAATGACTTGGAGGCATTTCATTTTTTACGTTTGAGGACGCTGTCTCCAGTTACTTCAAATGTATTGGATTTGGAATTTTCTTTTTTGGCTAACTATCCCTTTGAGTCACATTAGCTCTAACACAATAGCTTAGGTGACTAATTTCAAAATGTACAAAATTCATTGATTTAACTCTTCTGTAATCACAAGAAAAACAAAGTTCCTCCATGATCTATATATCGAGCACAAAGACATGGTCATTTGCAATTGATATCAACTATGAGACTCACCTTTATTGCATAAATAAATGTTGCTAACTTGGCCCAGTTTCATGTTGTGAAAAGGTCATAAACATTGCAGACCATAATATAAATATACATTTATCAGCTGTAAGGTTTAACAAAAAAAAAATCTCTCTTCCTCCCACCCACAACAATTGTCTGCGGTGCCACAATCCCAATCTATATGGCTGCCAGGCGCCATATTACTTTCTGCTTGTATGCAAACACAAATCTACGCAGGTTTTGGGTGGTAAATTTCTGTCAGATTGTTTTTAAGGCCTGTCCTGTGTGCCTGGAAAACTCAGTACTCCTCTGTTCCAGAGAAGCTTAGCAGCAATTTGGATTCTGTCTGGCTTTGGCTAAGATGTTGCACAGTTTCTCCTTCCCTTGATGTCTGCCAAGCATGTCCTGAATAATAACAGGAGAGGCTGAAGCGCCTTTCCCTCTCTCAGCCAGGTCTTTCTCCCCCTCTCGGTCCCTCTCTTGAAGGCCTGTGGGCTGGGTTGTGTTTGAAGGGAATGTGAAGTGGGCCAAAGCACTTTAATCCTTGTCCTCTACAAACAAATGTCAAAATAGGGACATTTCTTTTAAGATCTGGGTTCCTAATCATGTGCAGGAGGGATCATAAATCATGACTTCTAGTGTTTTTCTTTCAAAGCTGTAATTTGCAGAAGTGAGATTGCTGTTCATCCAACAGTGTAGACTTTCGGAATTGGGGCACTGGCATTGTGACAGTGATAAATTCAAACTACACTTCAAACAACAGGTTCATTCATTATAGTAAGGCACACGTAGCATGACAAATGTCCCCTCTGACCTGCCTTAAATATGATTTGTTTGACAGTCAGTCAGTGTTTGGACACTTAAAAGTTAGATGTACAGCTAAAAAATAATCATGTCTTATTATTTCAAAGACAATAGTCCATAATTAACCGAATAAGACTAGTTTTTTGCTCTGGGAGGAGTCTAAGAAACAACAACACTAGCCTGACTCCCTTGACGTCAGTGAAATGCAATAAATCACCTCAATAACCTAACTGATCAATAAAATGACAGTTTAGGTCGTTATTCTTAAGTAGTTTTTTCCACATCAGGTTTGAATTTGGATGTGTGAAATAATCACAAAAGCTGAAATTTGCATTTGACCAAATGTCTCTGTTAAGTAACTTAATAAAACAGTGATTATTAACCTATAGCTCAGTAAAACTGGCTGCACCCAGATTTTTTTTTCCATTGTCAACAGGCAGTTCACAGGTTTCATCTTGGACAAAAATTTTTCAAATGTATTTTTAAGAATTTCAACTTTGAACCAGGGGTTTAGCACTTAATAATCAGGCGCTCAGCAAATATATTTAACATTTGCTTCAAGCAGCTTTAGTATTTGTTATCAACGGAGGATAATTGCTGCATCTTTAGGTTTTGATGTTTGTATAAAGGGTTGAGAGTTAAGAGTTGAAAGACCAAAGGACACTGTGTTTTTGCAGGCAGAGAGGTCCCCAGAGTAATAGCAAGAGGAGTCTTATTCATTCAGTCATAATGAGACAAGACTGTGTAACTGTGTCACATACGGTCAGCTGCTGTGATGCAAGGTTTCTCTCTGTGCAATCCTTAGCACTGACAGAACCCAATAGATGTAGTGTGGGTAACTGTTTAGTGTCCTGGCAACCTTCCTCTATAAATGTTCTGGGCATGACAGACTTGTGGGAGAGACCTTCGTGGACACTAAAGGAAGAAAATTTTCCCAGCTGCACCAAGAATTCCTGGGGACACCCAGGAGAAGCTGGAGGAAAATCCTTGGTAAAAAGATGCTTGGGCTGTCTGACTCACCCCGCTGCCATAGCAATCCTGACAAGGCCAGGATTCAGTTTTATGCAAGTGCACCAAGCTTATAAGGCAATTTAAATCTAAGAACCTCTTCTTCAAACACTAAACATTTTGCAAACATCTAGTTTGTGCTAGGCAACAGCACTAAACATGTGATGTTAAACTAACAATGTTCAACATGCACTGGTACAGTTACACAACAAATGCTCACCTGGTATCATCTCCTCTGGTTTCCCAAAAGCCTCCACTGGTCTCTCCGGCGTTGGCAGGGGCTGGGGGGGTTGCAGGTCAATGGGCTGCTGGTAAACAGTGACTGGCTTATTGACAGGTGGATTTGGGAGAACAGTGTAGCCCATTCCACCAGGACAGATCTCTTTGAACTTAGCTGGATAAGAAAGATACAACTGGTTATCAAACACGAACATTTCAAGTGCAAAAACTGCTTTTCTACACATGTTGACATTGTTACTTGTTTATCTGTCATAAAAGCTTTTGGTGACAGTTTCTCTGGAATGATAAATTGTTTATACAATTTGAACCAGTAAATAATCATTTGAGTCCCTAAAAATTACTTACAAGGAACAAAACCAAAGAAAATGTGCACACTTTCAAGGATTAATCTTACACAAAGAAATTCCTGGTGAAAAGACTAAGATGAAGACATGATTCCTTTAGTGAACTCAACATTTCATATGGACCCTAACTTTATTCAGAATATAAATCTCCACTTTCTTTTTCAGATGATTCTTCTCTTCATTTCAACTATGGTAACTAAATACAAACCACGTCTCCCATGTGATAAGATATTTGGCAGGGCTGCCTATTAATGGCTCTGCTGTATTTGAGAACTCCTCACTGAGACATAGGGATGGAAAGTGGATAACAGGACAACATAAGAAAATACGCCTGGCAGAATCCTTTTATTACCACCGAAGCGTTAATGGAAGAGTGAATCTGAATTTAAAGTTACAACTTCAGTATGTCCAATCCTATTTCAACTGACTCAAGTTCATGTGATTCCTAAGAATCAACAGTTGAATAATAAATGTGTCACTTCTCTGCGTGTAATCGATTATCTTCAGGATGTACAATTTCAGCTGCTTGTAATTTCCATTTTTTTCTCAGAGGAAGGTGTTCCTGGATTCTCTCTTTACCAGGATGGATACATTTTCTTACAATGAATATGGGAAAATTAAACTGTCAACAGATCTGCAATAAAGAACATAACGGAATGGAAGATTTGCTGAACCTCCAAATTAGACTGCTGAGAGTGTCTTATTATAAAGGGGAGATTAATGAATCAATAATGAAACAAGAAGGAGGAAACCATAAACAACATTGCTTTTGCCAAAGACCACTGGCTTGGGGTAGAAGGACCTTCCATTACGTGTGTGTGTGTGTGTGTGTGTATACATACATAACAGTCTTTGAACTGTCCCTGCAGAAAAATATCAGGGAAGCAGCCCTAGACCATGCAAAACAAAGTTCATCTCCTCAGCCAGAAATTATGTCTGCTAAACTAGTCCCTTGGACCATTTGAGGTTTTACCTCTGCTGCCAAAAGAAGCAGATAACTTCAACAAACATATATCTACTTCAAGAAATATGGCTGCAACAGAATCTCTGACACTGTGTAGCATACCGTGTGTACTATAACTCATAGACAAGGGGAGATGCTCCCTCATGAACAGAATGTCTACAGTAGATCCCTGGGGAAAATTTGCCGTAATTGAAAACTTGGGTGAGACCATGTAGCTCCAAGCAGACTCACTCAGCATGATCTACACAGTTTTTAGAGGTAACAGAACTACCTGGATCACCTATTATCTAAGCAGGTGATTTTAACAAACTGACCCCTCACCAACCCACAAATCCTAATCACGTACAGTTTTCTTCCATACTACACTCACTTTGTCTGCCAATAATTATATTGCCATCTCCAACCACACACACCAGTGAGCACAACATTATGTATTAACTGGCCTCCCTTTGGCTTGTATCTGAACATAAAATTGCTCAAACTTGCACAGCTCCTAGTCTACTTCCAGCAAGAATGGACATCTTAAAAGACAATGACCAATTAAACACACAAGCATATAACTTGCCCAAGCTTTGTCAGCTTGGAAAAAGAAATTGACAAGAGACCCCACAGAAAGAATTAAAAAGACTAAGTACCAAGCTAGTACAACCCAAGATCATATAGAAATTAGCCAACTTTTCAGTCCTCAACCTTTCCCACCACTTCTTCTTTCTTCTCTCTGTTTTTTTTTGCCTGCCTCTGAGGGGGCAGCCTGATGAAAGTCACAGTCCCCTCACAGCAAAGCTGTCTGCCATTGAATCATATCATTATTGAAGGCCAAAACTGGTGTCACATCTGCATTCAGCTGCAAGCAAATGTGCTCAGACTGACCAGCTGAGCTCCCAAAGAAACCACAATAATATACACTAATATTACTGGTTGTCAGTCTGCATCAAGGTCATTCAAAAAGCATTTAATGGTTTCTGACCCTGGGAAAGTGGAAAACAGTTCTCCCAAACTCCTGAACTACCCCTTGAACCAAATCACTTTCTCTTTTCTATGTGACCTCATTTTAATAAATAATCTAATAACTTATTGTTGCTTTACATCTGATCTACAAAAAACACAGCTAAGGCCAAAATGTATTGTGTATATTCCACATAAACCTCACACGTTGCCATGCAGCACATTACTGACAAAATATGAGGTTTACAAGAAGACAAGTATGACACAGCCAAACCATGTTAAATCCGTTTACATGCATATGCATCTATGCATTTTCAGAATGCACCAAACTGCAATGCCTGAAATTAACAACTGTCAGACTAAACTCTAATGACACGATGAGTTGAGTGGAAACAAAGATATATAGGCAAGTTGTAAAATCAGGTGTGAAAATAGCTACTACAAAGGCTTTGCTTATTTTCTAAAAGCAACTACTTAGCCAAGCTGATAAACCCATGCAGGTAAAAAGAATCAGGATAAAAGAATGAGAGATATTTTCTTTCTTTCTTTTTGAACATGTATTCATAGGCCTTTAGAGGTGAAGTGATAAACAAAAGTACCGGAGACACATTGGTTTCTGTTTGCTCGAAAACATTTTCAACACAGTACTGCATTGTACTGTGTTGAAAATGGGCTTACATTGAAATCGATGATGGCTTTATTCTTCCATGTCTCAATGGTTAGCATTACATTCCAGAGTCATAGACTTGTTGGAAGTTATTATCCTATTGTACTCAGTGAAACCCTGTTCTTCATTCTGAGGGTAACTATTGCTACATTGTGCTACTCCATAATTTAAATCAATTTGAAACCAACACTTGGATAAAAAAATATAGATTATATATATATATATATATATATATATATATATTTCTTTTTTAGTTATAAAAATATTATGTGAAGACAGAAGATTACCATATTATGAAACCATCATGATAATATTATCTGACAAAAACAACAATTTATGTATCCTTGCTTGTTTCACAAACGCTTTTACAAATTCGCACAGGTTACTTTTATCTCTGTTTGTGTAGTACTCACTCAGTCTTTGAGAGGTTCTACCAGCATCAACCTCGGACATAAACAGCATCTCATGTACTACATGTGACTGTATGTTTGAACGCGAACTCAAACGGCCACTGTGGCTTATTAAATTGGACATTAAACATGCAGCTGGGGTACATGACTTATAAGTTTTCATATAAATATAATTTTTTTACACTGGTGGCATGTTGTGGAATAGCGTTCTGTTGCAAATCAAGCTCTCAAATCTAAGAGGAGCTTTTCATGTCATGTCTAGATTTTTTTATGGAGTAGGGTTACAGATTTCTGATGTAATATGCATCACATTTTTAAGTCAACCTTTTCTTGTTGATGTGGATTTTTTTTCAATTCTAGGGTTTGATGGTACTTATCAGGAAGATTATTTTGTTTTTAGATTAGTTCTTGTTAAATGTCTTTGTGACTTTTTTTGTCTTGACATCTTTAGACCATGTTGGCAATAAATGTTTATGTCACTTTAACATGTTAACCTATGGATATTTTATACTTATATAATATATGTATACTATATACGATATATATTATCAGTCTGCGTGACAATGCAACACTCAACACAATGTGGTCGATAAGGTATTGATTCGTAGAGCTGATGCTGAAAACACTGAACTTGACCTGATTATGGTTCTAGATGAAAAGTAAAAGGATGACCACAATATTAAAACTCATCCTGAGGGAAACGCTATTTAATTTTTGAATCATTCCAGCCAAAAACAATCCGTCCATCACGGTCAGTGTCTTGTTTGCAAGGCCAAACTAAACTGCAAGATAAGTGAGTGGTGTTTGGTATTCCATTTGCAAGGACATAATAATTTTGGGGCCTTTAATTGTCACTAAGACAGGATGAATGTCTGATGTGGCTGGAGGCCTTACCTGTTCCTGGAGGGGGGCATTTGTCACAATGAGGGCCCCAGGCTTTGCCCACACTGCAGCAGCAGAGCTGTTTACTCAGCTGGGCAGAAACTGGGTGCAAACACTGTCTCCCTGAGCTGACCAAACGGAAGCAAGCCCCCTTCTCCTCTTGGATGGCAGGAGTGTCGGCTGAAGAGGAGCGCAGGAGGTGGACAAAAAGGAGGAGGGGGAGGTGTAGGAAGTGGTGCACCAGAGTGTAGGAGACATATACATGGGAGAAAGAGAGGACAGAGTGGAGAAATAAAGAGGTCCCCTTCACCAAAATGTTTTCCCTTCTTACCTGTATAGAAACTAAACTTTTTTCTAAATCACCAGACTGCATAATGAAAAAAAACATATATTTTACAGTGAGAAGTGGGGGTACTAAATATTGCGTTGGCACAAACAACTACAATCAAACAGTTTAAGATTTAACGTAAAATACAGACATACAAAGCACATACAATATGTTGCAGGAAAGAAACACACACACACAAACATGCCAATACTTCATGCACTATCAAAGTAAGGTGTTCAGATTAAGGCATGCAGGAGGGTTTGGCTTGGTCTGTGTTTTCCGAATCCTTGAGTTTTCCTTTTAGTCAGAAACTAGTTTTCTCTGGGCCCCTACCTGATAAAATCAGTTAGGAGATAGTAAGTGAATGCCATTATTGAACTGCTGGCAGTCGAGGTGGTGTCCAGCAAACCATGTGGGCATGATTCACAAACCTTCTGGGGAAAGTTGAGACAAGGTGGAAGAGTTGCAGTCTTACCACCCATGACAAACTCCACACAGACTGTCTTTCCCTGACCACTTAAATTTCATTAATTCAACACTAGCAATTTTTTTCACCTTCTGTTTCACATTGATTAGTATTTATAATACTTGTTACTTTTCCTACACAATTACTGCAGGTAGAACAAGATGCATGTAGTTAAATGAATCCCAGGATAGCAAGTTAGCTTAGTCACTTGACACACATCAACTGAAGGAGCATATCCACACTGCCACTTTATTCTACAATACTAAAAAATTACCAAAGCCAGGTTTCTGCAACACTAAATTCACTCGTCAAGCATACACCAGTCGTGGTGGACATCAATCAGTGCAGCACAGCTGTAACTGTAAGTGTGCACACTTCCCTCTGCTCAAGTCCAACAAAGATCTGAAGGTGGCACCACCTTGCTTTTCAAAATTACATTAAAACCTAATGAGAAACATTTTTTGAGAAATATTCTATTACAATTTCGTATTATGAGTGAGATGAGAACATTTTGAGGTTGGTCTAGCTTTGCATAAAACCTGAGTGCAGAAGCAAACCGCTAGCCCATCCCTGTTAAAAGTCTAGAAATACTCCTACCAGCAATTTACATTTGGAATGTGCAAGTTAATAAATAGTCTGTATTTATGTAGCACTTCTCTAGTCTTGATGACCACTCAAAGCTTTTACAGTTTGCCATCCACCCATTCTGGCACTGATCTATACAGTGCATCTAATGGCAGCACTTCCTCTATCAAACATTAATTACACACTGCTTGCACAGCTTTCCGGAGCAATTAAGGGTTCAGTACTTAGTTCAGGACTCCCCAGCACGTAGAATCTGGGAGCCTGGGATTGAACCATGGTTTGACCCTCTCTACCAATTTGTTTCCATCTTCACCATCCTAGGTTGATTGTCATGCTAATGTGCTACATAAAAGTGGGCCGAAATGAGACAGCTCCTCTCTTTCAGATCTGGACTCTAGACCACCAAACTGACCAACCATTGTCAGTGTTTTTGGTTTCGGGGGAAGTTATGGGCTTGAACTTTTAACAAACTACAATTTCTTCGTCCACCCAGTTCTTTCTTCCACTGTAGTGCAGGTTGCCAGGTGTAGACTTTTAGAGATGAATTAATAAACTTTTGAAAAGAGCGACAGTTATCCCCCAATCCATTCCTTTTGCTTAGGTAGGCCAATTTCCTCCTCTGCTCTAGCAACATACAGTCATGAGCCCTTGGAACAAAAGCAAATAGGTGTATTTCCCCAAAAATTACAAAATGCCTTCATAGTTCCTGATTCATTTGATCATCCTTGCGGTGCATACATGACAAGAATATAGTTTCAGTCAGGGGCACCTGATTTACCCATCTCAATGGGGATACAGTTGTGATTGGCGCTGAAGGCTCCATTCCTTGTATCTTCCCTGGATTAGCCGAGAAGCATGCTAAAATAGAACAGGGAAGATGTGCAGAACCCCCTGTTGGGTGTAGCAGGCAAGATGCATTTGTTCAAGATGAATATCGTTAACCACGACCATGTTTGGACTCAGATCTAAAAGGTGGAGGCTGGGGTGGTGGAGGTAAGTTGCCGGCAGCAGGGCGTGAGTGGCAGGGTAGCTGAGCAGGGATCAGTGAGGATCAGGTTGTATTTAAAGGGAATGCTTTGCTGGGAGAATGGGCTGTGATTGGTGGGAGACTGATGAGCAAACATAAACCAGTAGCTGACAGCTTATGACAGCTGAGCACATGCCTCTGTGTCCTGCATGAACAAATGCAATGCTTCATTAGAAATATCCACATTTCAATAATATCTATTTTTCAATATAGACATAAACATCAACATAGTTTTACACAATGAAATTATGTCAAGCCATAGTCCTTGGGAAAGGCCTACAAATCCTTAATATTTAAAGTTCCCAGGAGTAATTTAAACTACATTTAGTTTAAACTGAGACACTTCCAACAATATGTCATCTGGCCAAAATAAATAAATAGGCAAGGAGGGCCTTGTTCAAGTAGGTTAAAAACACCAATGGTCTCTAACAGCTGGGATTTTCTGGAAATAATGGGTCAAATCTACCAAAAGAAAATCTAACCCTGCAGTACTTTGACCTTTATGGTCAAATGTAAATGGCAGCCAACTTGAGTTTGGTAACCTGGACACAAGGATTGTGAAAGCATGAGGAAAATGTTTCAAAAATAAAGATTTTTGGTCCTAATGCAGCATATTTGCTAGACAACATTCTGGTGGTTGCAGCATCCTGCAGTAAGTCATTGTCAGATCAGGATTTAGGTAAGAGAACAAAAAGACCAGGTTTTCCTAGATTTCTATGACTTTCATAAATCTGAAAATCATGGAGCATTTTTTTTACCAGAGAGTTATAGCATAAATACCTTTGAGGAGCAATTATTCTAATATACACTCCATCACTGCCTTTAGATTTTTTTCTGTTTTTGAGAGAGATTGGTGACTCAGGTTTACATTTTGACAACAGGCTTTTCACCTTCCTTTGAAGAGAGGCTAACCAGCATGCACAATTATTTCAAATGTTGTATGGCCTTCTTCTGTCCCATAGCTGTTTCCTGAATGTCTCTGTGGAGTAGCTTATAGGCTATTTTAGTTTGCTCAGTCTTTTAAATTTTTACGCATTCAGCTTCATTCTCTCGGATCTGTCAAGTCCATACTTTTGGCAAACCAAGACACGAACCCCAATCCCTTTACACTTATCACACATCCACCAGTGCTGTATCACCCAGTTCCAGAGCTCTGATGACTCGGACCCTCATTCAGACAAAAGCATTGACTGGATACAGGCTTTGCAGTTGGAGACTCTAACTTTTCTGTCAAGGCATAATCATTTTTCATTCGATATTGATATCTTATGTTAATAATGTAATATAATTTAATTGCATGCAAGGGCAGGGAAATGTGTTCACCACTCTACATGCTGATTCACATGCATATCATCAGTAACAGTTAGTGCTAAGATGCCTAAAGACACCCTAAATTGTGCGCTACACTTTCATGGATTTGACATTAAATTCAACCCAGTGATTTGGACTAAGGGTAATGGACCCGACTCAGACTTGTACATTTCTTTAGTAACTTGGACTGAAACACTCGGGACTCAAGCCTCAACTCAGGCTTGAGGTTAAGTGACTCTGCGACAACACTGTATAGTACGCAGACAAACACATATACATTGCAAAACCAGGAAAGACAACATATAAAGAAAATAACAAGGAGTACAGCTGATTAATCATCAACCGGAGCTGCTTTACTTCAAAATACATCTTCCTACTGTTTCTTCTTCTTTACCTCCTTATATTAATGCTGGGTTTTTATGTTCTGTGTTACATGCTAGGGACCGCATCGGAGTATAAAAGGAACACCATGCGTTTATCCATGCACTGCATTCATATGTATATTGTGAAACACAAATTTGTCTTAGCAGCATTCCTAGCAGCCTTTGCTATCTTGCTCGTACTTTGGAGCAGGTATCCAGGAAAATCAATGAAATATCCTCTGTCATAATATGATCGCAAAGATGCCACTCTTATATGAAAATATTTCAATTATTAATTTGCACATTAAAGGAAGACATGCACATGTAATGTATTAATTAATTAATTAACAAATTAATTAATTAATTAATTAATTGAGTTCTGAGTTTGATGATCAATGATAAATGCAATGACGACAGAAAGAAAATGTAACAGAAAATATTAGAGTGTAGATCTTACGTATGCAAGTGCTGAGTGTGGGGTCTGGGACATAGCCAGGTTTACACATGCACCTGTAGCTGCCCACGGTGTTCAGACAGTTTCCATTGGGACACACACCCTGCAGCTGGCACTCATCCAAATCTGTGAATCATCAAAATGAAAAAACACAATTAATCCAGGGATTTGAGAAGGGGCTTCCTAAAATTGTGAGATGGGAGACAGACAATTTCACTACAGTCTCAATTAGTACGCACACGTATGCCAGAAGTGTTTTACACTTTTAATGAAACTTTCAGTCAGATATCTTTCATGTTGCTGTCAAAATGAGTTTGAGGATTTATGTCATCAGGCAACTGTCTAAATCTGCCTTGTGGTGCTTACTGAATATATATCACCAAATAATCTGATATTCAAGCTTCTCCTCACAAGCTCAACATAGACACTGCATAGTATTTCAGCGAGCAAGAAAAACAATCCAGCTTCTGAATAATAATAGGTGACAGCAGTATCGCCAGGTTGGAGGAAAAGAGTTTGGATTTACCAAGAAGAATAAGTCAGCTGAGTCTTTGAAGAGCACAGTTACAATGCGACTGACAATTTGTTGGCAATAGACACCTGAATCAAGGCTCATCTCCCTCAAACCTACAACTGTAAAGACTGAAAACATTACTTTTACTACACAAGGCCATCCATTTCAAATGTCCATCCCTCCTTTTTAGTCCCCAGCCTTAACAATAAACCTTCTTTCACTCAGATTAGAAAGAAAATGTTTAATTCCTTTGTGTGTTTGAGATATTTGATATTTCTTGTCCACTACCCTCAAAACAAACAAAGAGCTGACCTTGAGGAGATTGGGTTAGGGTTAGGGTCAACTTCTGTTTCAGAGATCAAGTATAAACTCTCAATTTTAATGCCAGCTTTGACAAGAAATGCAGTGGTCACTCTAACATTGTGCTGATGAAGACCATGAAATTGAACAAGCAAGTAAGAAACAGAACAGAAAGGCACCTTTTGTGGGGAGTAGTGTCCATGTAACCTAAAGTGGATCCTTAAATAATGAGTTAACAAATAAGGGAAGTTGATTTGATAATTTAGATTTTCTCTGAATTGCTCATCAATCAATCAACCAAATTTGGTTTGTATAGCCCATATTCTCAGATTACAATTAATCTCACAGGTTTTAACAAGGAGCAACATCTGTGCTTCACCCTCAAAAAGGGTGAGGAAAAACTACCAACTTGTATTACAAGTTGTGTCAGATAGGCCATTCACATTTTTTACAGGCACACAGGATTGTGATCAGAACAACGGTCTGTTTGTGTCCAGTGGGAGCTCTCTGTCATTCTCAGCTCTCCCTCTACCACATTTTAAACAGGGAACTGATTTATAATCTGAGGTATGCAATCTACTGAGTGCCATTCTAATTTTAAAATTGACAATATATTGACCAGAGTCTGAGCATTGATAATAACTTCAGTAAGGAACAACAGGCTCGTTGCTTAAGGTCAGACAGTATTGAGAGTAAGACTGAAACATTGTTGGTTTTGGCTTTTAGTCTTCCTGGGATTTGCTAACAATAAGAAAATGTGCACTATGCTCTTCTGAGGTTTTAACAGATTTCACTCAAACTTCAGTTGGATGATGTACAACAGCAGAGACCACTACAGGGTCCACTCCTGTCATCCAAGAACAGAAATTTGAGGCTGCAGTGACACCAACACTGGACATTCGAAGACTGAAAAATGTAGCCTGGTCTGATGAATCTGAATTTCTGCTGAGGCTGCAGATGAAGAGTCACAAGTTGGAGTCAACAACATAAATCCATGAAGACAACCTGCCTTGTGTCAACAGTTCAGACGGTGTGATGGTGCGAGGGAAGTTCAATCAATCATTCTTATGTCACAGTCTATCTGAGTATTTTTGCTGACCATGTTTTTCCCTCAATAGCCACAGTTTCGTCTAGTGGCTACTTCCAGCAGGATAATGCTCCATGTCACAAACTAAGTCTCAAAATGGTGTCAAGCACATGGCAGTCAGTTCAGAGGACTTCTGGACCTTTACCATCACCAGAGCTAAATCCAGGGGAACCTATGTTATTTGGTAGAACAAGAGATTAGCAGTATGAATATGCAGTTGGTGAATCTGCAGAAATGGTGTGATGCAGAACATGGAGCAGAATCTTGGAGAGAAGTCTACAAAATCTTGTGGAATCAATGGCATCAAAAACTGAGGCTGTTTGAGACCCAGTATTATCATGATTTTCTTAATAAAGAGTGGGTAGGGGAAGTGTACAACTAGCATATATTATTATTTGAAAATAATGCCTGTCAATTCAAAATTTGATGGCAATCCATCAAATAGTTTTTGAGCAAATTCAGTCTGAACAAAAAAAAAATGTATTGTTCCAGAGAAATCCAATGTAAAATGTTGTAGATTTCCTTTTTTTTCCATCCCAAAACACTATTGATGTTTCAAAACTCAACTGTGAAATGTGTCGACTTCCAGCAAGTCAAATTCCTTCATTGAGAACACACTTGGCCCATATCATAAACTGTGACTCATGTCTGTATCCCAACACATTCAGTTTACAGGTGAAAGGGAGTACAAACTTTTCAGCCAGTATGTTTTAAAAGGCTGTTAATAGTCTTTTCTTTTTCTTTGTCCTATCCTCTTACTAAAATATGGCAGGATAAAACTTGGTTGATGAGATGAGACTAAATCGAAGAGAGAAATTCAAATTACAGTGGAGCCCAGTGACCATGGTAGGTACATAAACACTAAGTGCAACCTACTTAGTAGTAGTGTAAAGGATATACATTTATACATTTCCAATATATAAACAGTTACAACTGTATTGTAATGTATTACAGTGCGTCATTGGAGAAACACTTGAATATTGCTGCAGATGGTGGGGAAATATTTTTGGAAACTGACAATGAATCATTTGCCAAGTATTTTGGTTTTGTTTCAGTCTACATTCATTTTGTTTATCTGAATGAATTGAAAAAGCGTGTTCAGTACACAGAGGAGAAAAGGCACGGGCTGATATCCTACAAACAAGTCAGTTTCTGCCAATATTTTATCTAAAATGTTCATCTGGAATTAACACCCAAAACTCCACTTGGAAATCATAGAAAATAAGATGCACTTATGACTCCAGAACTTTCCTGACAATAATCACGGTTTTACATTTTCTTCAGTATCCCAGTAATGCAGTGATGGTTTTTTGTACATCTGTGGTTGCAAAAATGAATAAAAAAACAAAAGCTAAAAAATAGGAGCCTCAAGTTGTATCCTATAGCTGATTGACTGACCCCATGATATTTTACTTTCTGTTTACATCCCCCAAAGAACCTTTTTTGTTAGTTATTCAGTATTTATCAATAGTGTTTGTAATTTTAAATAAAATCTAAAATATAACCCATCTCCAGCAATATAGAGAAATGTTTTACTGACAATGAATAGGTGTCCAGAAATGTCTTAATAAACCACACAAAGTACTATATTTCTTCCTTTCATTGGATAGCATTGTCTTCATAAGATAATTGACCGTGGACAATGATTCAAAGATACATCTGAGGATGCACTACAACACATCCTTGTTGGGTGTTTCTCTGGCTGTATATAAGTTATTTTTGGCTAATGTGCTTGAGTGAACCTTTCCCAAGCTGGAGAATCACTCTTGCCCCAGATGTGGAGAGTAGTAGTAGTTAGGACGTCATACACAGCGGAGACCATGAATTTGATCCACTGGGGTTATGCCTCTCAGATATCAGTCCTAAATATCTTTCTCTTCAGTACACCCACCCGCCTTGTCCATGTTTACCACTGCATGCCCACCATCCTGCAGTTTCCCCTCGACACTTCAGTAAAAACATTAAGCCTTCCCCCCGTTCCTGACTGCATTTTTACTTTTCAATTGAAAGAAACTGAGAGGAAATACAGGAAATTTAAAAATAACCAAGGCTCATCTCAATAACTAATAACTCAGTTTGACTAAGTGTTTTGACAGTTCTTTGAACTCCATTAATACTAGTGAGAAAGGCTTGTGATCTGGAGGAGAATGAGCGTTGCATACAGAAAACGAGATTGTCCATAAATGAAAAGAGAAATGAAATGACAGACATTTCTTTTTTTTCATTGTTCGGTGAGCATATGTATTTTGTGCATAACACATCAGCACTCTGGTGAGCTTGCATTTGTCCAGTCCTTGACTTTGCAGCTGGGGTTTGGGAAAATGAGAGGCACCCAATGAGTGAGGCTGATCGTAAAGTGCCATTACTGTAACTCAGACAATAACAATACAGTACAGCAATAGCAATACAGTATGTGGTGGGAACCCTGTGAAGACGGTTGGTATTGCCAGGCTGTTGAATAGGTTGATTCATATAACTGATGGTAGGCAAACCAAAAAATGTGTGAAGTAACGGTCCTCGGGTTGTATACTGACCTTATTTTATGATACTTAATCTGATTATTTAATCAGAAATTACTTACTTTAGAAATATAGTGATCATTGGTGAAGATGCTTGTGAGCAGTGTTATCTTCTGTTAAATGATACAAACAATATGAAAGATTCACAACAACTTAAGGTGATTCATTTAAATTGGTGTCCTAATAAAGGAGGGCATGGGAGCAGAGTGAGGCTGATGATGATTTCCTTTTTAAAATGATTTATTCATGTATCAATTGTTCCACTGCCTTCTGTTTTCTGGGATAATCAATGGAATTACCATTTGACCAGAAAACGGGTGTGTGGATGTGTAGGTGTCTTATGGGGGATGGGCCATGATAAGGCACTGAACATTCAATTCCATTCACAACAATAAAAACTTTTTTTTTTAAACTAACAAAAAAGACACATAGAAGAGAGTAAGCCAAACCAAGCACACATACTGTGGGCCCAAGAGTAAAAACAAGGAGGGGCTGTTGGAAAATGATAATTATAATAAATGAGAAGAAAAGGATGTGGTAGTTTTGAGTGAGTACCAGCTCTTCTTACAGGGTAGCCAAGTCTAGGGCTATACACACAAACACACACACAGGCCCACACAAACACTCACTCACTCTCACACACACACACACACAGTCTGACAGCAGTCTGAATCTGCAGCAGGCCCTCTTTCTCCTGTCAGAGTCCTTTTGCTTCCAGCCACAGAACTGGCAAACACTGTGGTTAACATGGCACATGACTGGAGCTTATATTGAATCCAGCACCCTCTATTGTTGATATAAGGAACAACATATGACTGTAGGAAATGGCTCATTTTGACAGGCCATTGTTGATATGTGAACCAGAAGTGAACAAAACAATCTCACTTCACAGGTTCATTTTGTGGCTATACACTTCAGTCATATCACATATTCATTGGCGGATGGCTTCTCTCAAATCCTTCTGATATCAAAGGATAGGTTCACAATTTTTCTGCAGTTAATATTCAGGTACTTACATCAACACTGAACATGTTTTTTCTTCTTCTTGCTATCATAATTTCTGTTCTAACTAGTAAGTTAAGATCCCTTCTTAGAGCAAAGTGCATAGTCCTTATTGTGGGTGTCAAAGCATTTGTCAAGTGGCTGAAGTTTCTGCCTATTTAGAACAAAATTCTTCATACTACAAGATGTTTGATGAGGAATGCGATTAACATTCATACCTTGCCAGAACTCAAATTTGAGACTCTTTGTAGTAAATGTGGCAATCTTGTCTCACCACATGTTGCACACCAGATCAAGTACTGCTTACTGGTAAAATCCTAATTCTCTTCCACTGCATTTTTAGGCCAACCAAACTGAATTGTTGGTTGGAGAAGGTGTGATACCTCTTCTATGACCTCTAGAAGAAGAGTTGGAACTTTTTTCCCACATCTGCTTTCAACAAATATACCACAAAATCCATCATGGCAGCAACATGCACAAAATCACTTCCTGTTTTGTCTTCAAAGTAAAAGCATTTTTGTTGTGTTGCTGCAATCCTTCATATCAAGCTGCACTACAGAGCTGTTATTTTGAAAAGCTGTGAATTTGGGCCAGAAGATTGTGTGAAGACTCTGACATAGCTGACATGCAATGTATGAAAAAATAATAGCAGTCGAGTGAATCATTCAAACCTATATATCAGCCATGTGTGAACACTAATAAAGCTAATTCATTTTAATTATATGAAAAACAATGACTATAATATCATTGCAGATAAATCAGGCTGGATAAACACAATGTTTTCTGACTTGACTCTGCACCATAGACAGTTTATAAAAGCTCTGCACTCAACATCCAGGACACAAACAATAAAGAGTGAGTATATAGTAGAACTGTTTGAAGAGGACTCACAAACGACATGGAATAGTACCGAAGTAGGCTGTGGAGCATCAACACAGGACAAACAAATAGGCTGTTTAGAATGGGCGCTGCACTAGTTTCACTAAAAACCACAAAATTCAAAGCTATGGTGGTACCAGAGGAAAAGTCAGGGGATCAACAAAGTTAGTAGGATTCATAATCTGGGGTGGGGACCATGAATATCTCAACCACAATCCCTCTTTCGCCAAACACACCAGAGACTGCGCCAATTTCACAATGTTCAAATCACAAATCAAAACCCACCTTTTCAGAACTGCTTTTAATGTGTGATGTATGTTGTGTGCTCTATGTTTCTTTGGTATGTAGCTTTTTATATTATTTTTAAAATGTGTAAAGTGTCTGAGTATTCTGAAAATCACTGTATAAATAAAATGTCTTATGACTATTATCAAGTAGATGTTTAGAAACAGTATTTCACAAAATAAATAAAAACTTATTAACACATATACATTTACATATATAACAAGAACTCTTACCTTGGCAATGAGAGCTGTTGATTCTTTTGTAGCCCTGAGGACAATCTATCAGAGGGATAGCTAATGCAGAGAAAAAGAAAGTGAAGGTGGAAAACCGATTAGTCATTCAAAAAGTTATTGAATGATTCACAAATATAAAAAATATACAAAAGACAGTTTTTTAAAGTTTGTTTTCTTTAGATTAAATCCCAATTTATTATCCTTCAAACACTAGTGACCTTCCCTTTCATTGGGGCAGGTGTTCAGGTATAGAGTCACAGCCCTCCCAAGCAAGCTGTATCATAGTCTGTAAAAGATGGACAATCTGACAGCGCCACAAGAGTCCAGCCAAAGTGTTCGCCCCCCTGGTGGCTGGCTGCAGTATAGTTCATAAACCCCAACTCCTCCATGTTTATGGATGAGACATGTAACAAACTCAAAGGTCAAAATGAGTCACATTAAATGTACCCAAAGATGGTCTGTTTTATGAGGTAGTTGTAATGAAACTGGTGTAAGTTGTTCATGTTTCTGATGAGTTTGTTTTTAATTGATTGATCTGATGCTATGAAAACTGGGTGAAACACCATGATTGACAGCTGAGACTGTGTTTGGCTGAGCATGTGTATTGGCAGGACCTTGATACCATGAAGAAAGAATAAAATGCACAGATGAATTAACATGAGACAGACAACAGAAATAGGGGGAGCTGAAGGCTGACTGGCTGGAAGCTGATTGGACAGCCAGTAGCTCAGAATGAATAAGATTTAGAAGTCAAACTTGTGTTAATCTCTGTTGCAAGTTGGAGACGAGGCCCTGCTGTAACAGTGAACAAAAGTACCACTGGGTAGGTGGTAGCCAAGCACCTGAAAGGAGATTGACATTTGGCTCAACAGGAAACAACAAGCCTCTGTTTGTTTAAGCAGTAAAGCCAATTTATTTACCAGCTACCAGTAGCTCCATGGCACAATGTGGTGTTTCACTCTTTACTTTAAAGAGGAAGAAATCTCATGCCACTGCCATTCCTGTGGATAATAGAGGGAGGGACTAACCCTTGAATTTGTAGTGACGCCTACTGAGTGTTTATGAGACATGTGGGCTAAAAGCTGATATGACTGATCACTGACAAACACTGTCTGACACAGTTCAAGGCAAACTAAGATCAAATGGCTAAATTGACTGCATTTACATGACCTGCATATTAAAGGACCTGGTTAGTGGATGGCACGCTTGCTCAAAATGTATTAATGAAGAATAAATCACTTAAAATCCTCTCTGAATAGAATGACAGTCTTCACTGTTGTTGAGGGGGTACTACTGCATACATGAATTCATTTGTACAAATCATTTTCTGTCTAAATGTCCCTATATGTCACTTAAAGGTACAATTTTGTGATATCTAGTGTTGAAATTACATGTTGCAGCTGAACACCCCTCACCTCACCCTCTCCTTACAAACATGATAGAGAACCTGTGGTAGCTTCAGTTGTCATAAAAACTCAAAAGGTGTTTAGTTTGTTCAGTCTGGACTAATGTAAAAAACATGGCGGCCTCCATAGAGAGGACCCCCTTGATGTAAATATAAAGTATTTAAATATAAAGGGGCTTTTCTGGGGTAAAGAAAACTACAATTCATACAATTTAGATGAAATGAACTAGTGAAAGCATCATGAAGATTATTCTACATTACATTTCTGCCAATAGATCCCTTTCACTTATATCCTACACACCGGACCTTTAAATCAACTTCTTGTCACAGCTCCTCTGTGTCTCACCCATCAGCAGGTGTGTGCCATCTTCCCCTAAAGACTAGCGGAGGCGCGGCCAGGGACAGATCACCAGCACGATATCTACCCTGGTCATACTCCCAGTCTTCACCAGTTCATACTTCAACGCCACTCGTTCTTGGTTGCTGTTTACCCCTGAAACTCCAAAACCCACCCCTCCATCCTCCACCCTTTTCTTGCCCTACATTCAATATCCAAATTCCATAGATCTATAAAGGGAATCGGGTTATATGCATACAGAGCTACAACATAAAAAGCACAGCCACAGTCAGGCTGGCTATTGCGTCCCAACACACCCACACACTCAGTTTAGCTGGGCAACAACTTCTCTAAAAAGAGCTGGGAGACAGGGGTGAGTGTTGCGTGCCACCAAGGCATTTCAGTGCTTTTCCTCTCTGGAAATAACTCTCTGGGTGAGAGTCACCTGTCTTTTAAACCCAGCCCAAAACAAAAGCCCTATAATGTTTCTTAATTTTTATAGCTTAGCATCTTTACTTTTGCCTGTTGCTCCCTGAGGCAAAAGGGGGCCCAGAGACACTTGTTGAGAATTATTTTAGGTGTAGGTTTCCAGATGGCATCACTATGACATCACCAGAGGTTATTTTCAAAGACTTGACAAAGCCACAGGCTACAAACAAGGGCAGCTTTACATAGACACTGTATAGATTGCATTGCATTTGCAAGTTAACTTCATGTTAATGTACATATTGTGTTCAAAGAGCAGTTGCAGTCTTTTAAAATAGATACAGAGCCAACCAGATTTAGTTTAAAGCACAAACATAGCCTTGTGCTACATGATGTGATGCTTGATCATTTACCTCCACACCTGTCTCCAATCTCCCTTCAGCATGAGATTGTCAGCTAAACTAAAGTGACACCTCAGCCGCACAAGTGAATACTTCAACCACTCTCTTAGATCAACTGACTTTTTGTCTCCTTTCCTCAGGATCAACCACGACCCTGCCTGCTCACCAGACACGCCGCGTCCATGAGCTGCTGTTGATGACTTATAAACGCTGTGTGTGTAAAAAGGCAGTGTTGAAAAGCTGTGTTACTACACCCTCTGATTCATTACTAAGACAACATGGTACTACAGGAAGTAGAACTGTGTGTTTCTATAAGAGTAATGAGAATAGGAGCAGTGAGTGAGTCTGAGTCTATTTCCAGGACTCATATAAGGTCATCTGTGACCTTTACCTTTGACCACTGAAATCTACTCAGTCCAAGTGACAACTGATCAAAAGTTGAAGAAATTCCCTTACGGCGGTCTTCAGATGTCACATTCAAGCCGACAAAAACATGGTTAGCAAGGCTTTCGTGACTTTGACCTTTGACAACCGAAGTCTAATTAGTTAATCAGTGAATCTGAGTGAAAATGTGTGCCAAAGAATTCCCTTGAGGTGTTCCTGAGATATCACATTCAAAATGGTGTAACAATGACCTTTGACCCCCTAATTCTAATTAGGTAATCCTTGAGTATCAGCGAATTGTGCCAGAAGTAATGAAATTCTCTACGGGCAGCTGATACATCAAATTCACAGGAAAGTAAGATCACTGTGACCTTAGACCTCCAGACACCAAAATCCAATCAGTTCATCGTTGAGTTCAAGTAAATGTTTGTACAAAATTTGAAGAAATTCCCTCAAAGGGTTCTTGAGATATTGTGTACATGAGAATGGGACAGGCGGACAATCTGAAAACGTAATGCTTCAGGTCGCTGGCTGCTGCCGGTGCAGAGGCATAAAAACATCTAAGGAAAGCAGTTGCACTTACATTGTTTCATTGGACACTTCTGGCATTTGTGGAAACCCCAGGATGTTCCAATGGTTCCACAGCACTGCTCCTGCTTAGTGAGACCTGGCAGAGCCTTCCCACACTGTAAGATGTAATACATGTAACACAGTGGGAGAGGACAACAGGGATGAAGGAGGATACATTATTATTTCTATATTACAGACTGACACTTGCAGAGCACACCCACATCATCTCCACCCCTCCCTCCCTGACAGAGCCTTATCTTCATAGCAGTATTTACTCTGCAACATGCGACTTAGTGAATGTGACATGCGATTTGTGACCTTTTATGAAATTCAATAATAAATCTGCTTTTCATTTTACACCCCTCGTCTGCAGTGCTTGATGTCGACACCAACAACAACTATCAGATATTGCTTTATTTTGGGTCTGGCACCATATGTTTGTCAATTTTAAACACCTATTCTGGTGTGTGTGCTTATACGTTTTGTGTTTGTCTAGACTGGATGGGTCTTAGATATTTTCTTCGTATGATGCACTGGGGATAAAACTGTTATCAGTCATTTTAAGTATGATTTCTCCACACTGGCAGCCAGGAAACATGCTTTTCTGTATCTAGCATGAACACTAACATGCATACTGAGTGGCTCTGTGTGAAACTGTCTTGGGGGGAACTATGTGATGCAATTCTTTCACTTTATCACATATTCTTCTTCCAGCAAGAAGTAAAATCTATTTGTTTAAGTTCAGGATGGTAGATGGCAGCATCACTACAGGACCTAAGTAGGAGGAAAAATACTTAAACGGTCTCCTTATCATATAATAGATAAGAATTAGACCTCAAGCAGCATTGCAGGGCTTGTTTTATATTACGTACTATGTCATGTAACTTGTCTCAACCTAGTTTTAATTGTATTGGCTGAATTCAGATTTTGCTGCTAGTTCATGAATAGCTTGTTCCATGAGATGTTCTAGAGAGAGACAGTGTACCTGACTGCCTGCAGTCTCCTGGAAGCAGCGGCCCAGTGTGTTCTTGGAGGTAACAGGCTGGTACTGAGGAACCTGGTAGCCATGCTGGCTGGGATAGACTATGTTGTAGCCATGGTGCTGGATCTTCTGGCTGCTGTCTGTGTGGTGGTAGGTGTAGCTGGTGGATGAAGAGGAGCCTGACTGGGAACCTTTCAGCTGGTGGCCGTTGTTGTGGAAATTGTCCAGCTGGGAAACCTGGTGAACCTGGACAGAGGCTTCTGGAGGATGTTTGATATGGATGTTGACAATACTGGGGCTGAACACTGGAGACACACAGGACAAGATGAGCAATACCACATTTCTGGAAAAAATGTAATATAATGAAATGATTAGAAAAACTGTCAATGATTAAAAGGTTCAGTGTGTTGGATTCAAGTGAAAGGGATTTTTGGCAGAAATTGAATATAAAATAATCCTAGGGATGTTTTCACTGGTGTGTTTCATCTAAATTGTATGAATTATTGTCTTTACCATAGAATGGGCTCTTCAAATCTGAAAACTTTATATTTACATGGAGGGAGGGGTCCATGGAGGCCGGTATTTACTGTTGTCCAAACTGGACACACTAAAATCTTTTGAGTTTTCATGACAACTGAAGGTCACCACAGGTTCTCCTTCATGTTTGAAAGGGGAGGGTGAGATGAGGAGTATTCAGCTGCAACATAGAACTTTACCTCTAGATGTCACTAAATTTTACACACTGAACCTTTAAGATGAGACAATTATTTATCTATTGAATCACAGTCTTTAGTAAGTGTGTACTCCAGAGTTCTATTGTAGGAAACAGGAATTATGTTACTTACATAAACGTGTTTACACCTGTTTTAGCCCATTTACCACTAATTATATTCCACTTAACGTAACTGCTGACCACCCTCCAGAGCTGCAGTAGTTTACATTTGTGAATTGTTTTTTGCACAGTGTTCCCTGAAGCCTTTGAAAAGCGTGACTTGAAGTAAATGAGCTAAAGCATGCTTCCTTTAGAGAAAGTTGAGTGATAAGGAATAGGAAAGAATTACTTTTTCCACCCACATTTTCCATACAGCTCACAGCTTTTCACTCTGCCACTGGTATCACAGTCTTTGCCTTACACTCACCATTGCTCTGGGCGTTGCTGTAGGTCAGTGGCAGCGTGTGTGTGGAGTGGACCTGAGTTTGGCTGTAGCCGCCTGCCTGCTGCTGGTGCTGCTGGTGTCCATTCTGAACCGGCATCTGGCAGAACTTTCCAGTAAAGTTGGGAGGACACTGACACTTGTCCCTGGAGCTGCACTTTCCGCCATTTATACATGGAAGATGACAAACCACTGAGAAGAGAACAAGAAAGCCATAATGTGGATGTATAAATGACATACACACCAAGAAGAACAAAATAATAATAATAATAATGTTTTGGATTCACGCGTGTGTGACCTTTTAACAGAGCATTCAATAATTATCCTTCTGAACATGATAATGGAACTGGGTTGCATCTGGTAAATGCTTTTTATGATGCATTTGATGCACATAAAAAGCTCAGGAAATCCAAGGTGTCACATGCATGTTAACCACCTCTTAACATTCACAAGATTTGCTGTCAGGGAACAATCACTGAAAATGAACAGGACTATAAGTTACTGCACAGTTTCACCAGACATCTATGACATAGTAAATGGTCTGTATTTGTAGAGATAGTCTAAATGACAGCTCAAGGTTCTCTACAGTAAAGTTTTTGTCTCAAACCCATTCACACACACTTTCATACAGTGCATCTATGTGCAGCACTTTCTCTATGAGAATGGCACAGGGGCTATTTGGGGTTCAGTATCTTGCCCAAGGACACTTCAGCATGTACATGGGGAACACTGGGTTTGAACCACTGACTAGTACAGTACTGATTATAGCCTTCTATAGCTATAGCTATATGCTTCAGGTTTGCTACTTCGTCAAATCTATTAGAGCCTCAACCCCCACCTTCTGACAACACTACCCATCCTTGTTTTTTCAAAAGTGTATTTCAAAGGTTTTCCTTTCCTTTCATATTTGCTTGACAGTTACAGTCTGTTACAGTGGGAGAGAGAGTTGCTGACTTTGTGTTTTATAAAATGCTCAGGATTGAGGATTTGATAAAAGCTAAAATGTAATTTTATAAAGTAAATAAATAATTTGCCTTTATGTTCTGGCTTAATATAGTGTTTCATTTGTTCAATTGTGTACTTGTATTACTTGTATTTATACTTTATCATTATTATTTATCTTATTCTATTTTGTTTTACTTACATTTTATTTGAAATTTATTTTGACTTTCTTTTTATCTTGTTTGTTATTGATTGTTTTCTTTGCATTAAACTCTAAATGTCTAAATTAATTTCTTATATCATAGGTTTTGTCAGTCACCTGTAAAGCCCTTTAAATTGCATTCGAAGTGTTTACATTGTACTATCTAAAGTCAGTTTATTGATTGCAGTAAATTAGGTTTTAATAATGGTGTGTACTGGAATTCAGTACTACAGTTTCTCTTCCTGGCCTACTTGGCAACAAAAATGGCAGGAACTCAGAGGCTCAGTAACAATATTTCATGATGTTAGAAAAAGAAAACCATGACCACATAGTGACTGTTGACAGAACAAATGTTATTGTGGCAGCTGGCCACTGTCGCCAAGTAGATTATAGGAGACCAGCACTTCCTTGTACTTAGGAGGGCTCAATCCTCCTCTTCTTTACACCATGTTGTCTTCTGTTAGGGTTATGATTTCTGTATTGTTAATTTAGCATACCATTTTGTTGGTCTGCCACTAGTTGTTGAAATATGATTTCTTGAATATTACTTTCCTTTGAATACATTGTCTTTGATTTAGTTAAACCCTTGTGTCTCTGTCTCTTATTTCCAATGGTTTCAAAGCCAGGCTATAAGAATATCTTAAGTTTGATTACACATGGCAAATGTTTTCTTTGGCATATTTGTTGGCAAATGGCCAATGTCTAAGCGCAGTAATCCCAGTCTGTACGTTCCAGGATTTTAATAGAGGACATAGGGACTGAACCACCCAACACGAAGGCCAGTACAGTTTGCCTCCGCAGTACAACTTGTCAAGTGTTAACCCTTATGTAAATTCTGTAGTTCCCACACATCATGGGCACACCACAGCAACAGGTGTCAGATTCATAAACAAGAAACAGACTGCAGCACTCTTTCAACCAGAGGGTGTAAATCAAGCCGAAACAGAAGAGTGGCGCTTATGTAAGAACCTAGAGTGAAAATGGAATACAGTGAATTCACTGTTAAGTAGCCAAAAGGCATAAACTCTCGGGGAAAAGAAAGCCGTGATGGAAATATATGCCACATTGAGTTCAATGTGATAGTGGTCAATAGTTGCATGTTGACAAACAGTAGGAATACTGGCATCTTCACACACATCCAAAATTCCTCATTTGCGCAAACTTTACCAAATAAATTCTGACATTGTGAACACTTTACTCACATGACTTACCAGCTACTCCTGCTTCTAAGCCATATTCTCTTTGCAATATTTAAAAAGTTCACTTAAAATCTTCTTGAAAGTCAAACATGGAAACATGTTGTATGAATTCAGGCCTTTAGTCCAAAATATGTTTGATCTACTGATAAGCTAAGCAATTAGAGCTTCCTTCAGTTTGTTCTCAGTGATGAAGATCATATTTAGTTTACCTGAGACAGACCTGATACTAGATTATTTGAGCAGCCTATATGTAACTTGGAGGGATAAACTCAGTTAAACATTTATTATATTTAAAGTTTGCACCTTACTACCGCTAGTGTGGTTCTAATTGTGTTTCTAATGTTCTCACTACAGCTCAAAATAGTTACCTGAGAAACTCATGGATCTAAAGGTTAAAAATTGACTTGACTTGTTGATATAATTTGAGAGGCATGGTGAGGATAATGCCAAGCTGCTTTCCTCTACATTAAGTGCTATACACCTGTCTTATTCCTCTAAGTTCTCCTGCCTTATCTTTCACATTCAACCCACCACCCATACCTCCACCCAGACTCTATTTGTTTTCATCCAACTGTAAATGATTTGAAACCATCTGGACTGCAACTGACACAAATGAGCTGGCAGCTACAGGCGTCTTTAATAAAGAAAGCTGGAGCTGAAGGCCAGAAAGCTCTCAGCACTTGGCAACTCCTTCCCTCACCTGGGAGAAAATATGCCAGAAGAGCTGGAAAAACACCACTTAAATCCACTCTCCAGAGGCTGCAGCCGGCCAAATGGGATACACACACAACAGCCTGAATATGTCCAATTTAAAAAAAAAAAATCCTCGTAAGCGGTATCAAGTCATTCCATGAATTTTTTCTGCTATCACCAAACTATCATCGACTGGCCAAGTAGTTTTCATCTCACCTTTGCCAAGACCTAGATTTTCTACAGTGTCTGCCGAACAAAATGTGTCTACAAAAACAATATGATCATTGTAAAGCGCTTTGAGTGGTCATCAAGACTAGAAAAGCACTATATAAAAACAAAGCATTTACCAAATCATTTACCATTGGAAACAATAAGGAAATAAAACAGGATCAGATATTCTGGGGGAAATGTATACAATTGCTTCAGCATGAAGATTCAGAATTACAATGTTTTAATGTGTTTTAAATTTGAAACAGTTGCAGTGGTAACAACAGCTTGTTGTAGTAGATAAAGTAGGTGGGCTTATAGTTACACATTTGCAGTAAAAGAAGAGGTGGTTGTCGTGACGGTGAGGGTAATAGCACCACGGAATGATATTGCATTGAAGATATAATATATGAAAAATGTACTCAGTGTTTAGTGACATAAAAAAACAAGCATCGAAAGAAAAGGCTTATATTATTCATTACAGAATATTGAACACTGATAACGTCAACCCCTTTGATCAGTTTTCCACAATTTTGAACTTCTGTTTAAAGTTGTTGTTGCTGGAAATGATTGATGTATGACAAATCAAACGTTCCACAACACTGCAGCAAATTAGCAAAATGCTGACATCAGCATGCTAACAATGTTAACAACAATGCTGTTTTTTCAGCAGAATCTCTTGTTGACCAGTGGGGTTATTCGCCTCGATGCTGCCAATGGGGTCCAGACAGGGCCACCCTGAAACAGTGAAGGCTAAAGATTCAGTCTAAACTGAATAAATGTCAAATCAGCATGGAGAGCACTGACCACTGTTATAGACTGACTGGTTTTTTTCTTATTGAAAACCTTATTCTCTAAAATCGGAGCCCTCAGAATCTAATCGATTCATGATGTGCCTATGTAACCCATGGGGTCAGAGGCACATCATGACTCGATATATATATATATATATATATATACATACATACATACATATATATAGGGTGAATTCGGTTAATCATTCTTTGCTATTTTGACTTCTCCGACCTATACCTGTTTTACACATTAGATCAACATATCTGTATATCTGTAATCCTTAATATGTTTTCTAACCACACCAGACGAAAGAATGGAGATATCATACTCAGAGGAGACATGGTCAAGCTTTTAATGTTCTTTGTGCCAAAAAGGATTCTGATAATTGATAATCTGGGACACTTGTATTAATAAATCACCTTGCTGTTTAATATTACATTATGAAAACAATACTAAGAAAACCCTAATGAACCCTAAATGAAGAAACTAATATTCTATGAAAGGTGTATCATTGTTTTTTTTTTAAATCAATTAAATTTCAATCACTTTATTCATTGATTAATTCACCATTCTATTGGGGCTGCTCAAGGAACAAACAGATCATCGTCATCATCGATCAGCACATTGTCTTCTCCACATGTTTAATGAAACCAATGGCTGCAGACCACAGGATCATCTCTTTTTGGATTATTATTTACCATGAACTCCTGTTTGACAATATGCTACATCTCTTTTGTTTAGCATTGCTTTACTTCAGGAAGTCCATTAATGCATATTTCTCCATTTACAACTCAAATGACAGTCCCAGATTACCCAAAGCATGATGTCCTACATTATCAATCATGTTTGATAAAGTGGGAAAACTAAAAATGAAACTTTTCAATAACCCAATGCACATTTTATTACTCGAATACACAACAAACCCAATTTGATAACAATAGGGAACATTGTATTATTCATGACAGATTTTTAACCTGAACATTAATCTTGTCAGAATCCTATGTCATTGATCTATTAATGCAATTCCAATTAAACAATTTTAAACTGTCCAAACCCTGATAAATGCATTTTCAAGTCTTATATTTTCAATTTAATATCACTGTGAAGCCCCTCATTTCATCATGGTCTGTGAGCAAGTTTAAACAGATCCAACCTTTCCTTCCCCTCATTCATAAATCAACACTCTTCCCTCTCCACCCCTCTCACCAGGTAAGTATGATAAACAAGACAGGGGCGACTTAGTCTGCCATGGCTCTTTAAGATGAATCTGAGCAGTAAATAAACTTTCATCTGCCCAAGTCTGCACCCTGTCACAGGGACGAGGAAGACAGTGTAAGAAAGAAAAGAGAGAAAGACTGAGGGGCATAGGAGGAACAAAGCGAGCCCGGACAGGCTCTCGCGTCTGAAGCTCTATTCATCCACCTCCAATCAGATCCAGGTGCAACGTGAAGAAACCATTTTGCAGGTTCTGCAACATGCAGGATCACAATGTCAACAGCTGCTTGAGAAAATAATAAAACATATCCCTATTTTACTGTTCTTCTTTTTCTGGCTGAAAGCTTTTACACATGCTAATATGTCAAGTGCTTTGGTTTAGAGTGGTTTATTTAAAATCTCCACTAACACTGAGCCACTACAGAAAAGAGTGACCTTAAAGTCCAATGAAAACTGGCCTCAGTACTGACTGAAGCAACTGATGAAATCTCTGGATAGTGCAGTACGGTTACATCATAACTGAGATACAAAGTTAAATAGCTTTACACTACAATGAAGAATCTACTGGAGTTGTATAATAATAGCTTTTTATGTCCTAGAAGCAGACGTTTTCCACTTTAGATGTCATAGCTCAATTTCCACAAATACGAACTTGTCAGGTATGTTTCAGTAAAGTATGGATGTAATATTCACTGAACAGAGACGTCCTGCTGTAATCTGTTTTTCTGTGAATGTCACTTTTGTTTACTCTTCCATTCTGGATCAGATTCAGACTCACACACACGCAGATGGATTAAAGAAGTATCCATTTCCAATCTATTAATTACTTAGGTTCACGGTTCGCTTTCACAACAGCAGTAAGACGCTGAGGCATTGCTCACAGGTGCTGGGTGTGCTGCCCTTTCGGCAGGCTTCTGGATGTTCACAATACAGGTCATAATATATTCTTGGTATATCAGAGGACACAATAGCACTCAATACTGTTTTATGACTGATGGTAAACCATAGTAAATTCTCCTTCACTCTATCTGAATATAAGTGAATACAAATTGTTATTAAATCCAAAAGACAGCTTTGCACATTTTGTACTGTATGACGACTTTCTCATCAGTAAGATCACGATAAAGGCGTTTGGTCCTTGGTCAGGGAGTCAGATTCACAGGTCAAAGTTAGCACATGTTGATTTTTATGCAAAAGCACTACAGGAATTGAAATATCTATATCCATTAGTGAATCCCGACATCACTGCAAATCATTCCTGTAAACAGAAAAAATAATCCCTCCAGGCCATGTTAACAACGGTATGTTTTTTTTCTCTGTCAATTTTTTTTCTCTCTGAGCTGATGTTACTCCAGTTATACTAATTTGTGAAGCTGAGTCACACAGGAATTCATCTAGTTCTGCTCTTCACAGGTTCTTGCATATGTCAGGGCCAGAGACGCCAACCTCTTTCTTGTAAGGACTGAGGCAGGTTCAGACACAGTTTGTTGGGTCTGTACGTCACATTTAAGAACACCATGAGCTCCATTACACAGGAGCTGCTTCATGATAGCCTCAGATAGCTACATTATAGTATACATTCAGTTAGAGAACATTTACTCCCAGTTTAATCACATTACACATGTCAACCTAACATTATAGACAATGGATCTGGCCTTCCAAAAAGGACTACAAGTTTACAAGGTACGAATACAGATATATGGGTTATCCAAAGTGGGAACACTCTCTTACGCTCTTACTCCACTGACTGACTGCCATACTGGATTATATCATTTTTATCAATTCTTTGAGCCTTTATTTGAAATACACAGATGCGAAGACACAACTTCAAAGTGGCTGAATATCTTCTGTCTTAAAGTCAAAAAGTAATATCTCTAATATTCTAAACTGTATCTGCCCAGAACACACACAGACAGCTCATGGACAATGATAAGGCCTCACTATTAGGGTTCCTACATCTTCCCAAAAGTAAACGGGTTGGCCCAATTCCCTCAAAGTCTGGGACCCAACACAGAGCAGTACATTTTATAATACATTTTCTAAAATGATCAGTTTTACATAGGCTTACAGAAAACAAAGAGAGAGAGGCTTAAACATGTGAACTGTGTTAACAGTGATGCAGACTATGTGCTCTCCTGCCTTCAACTACAAACCACTTCAAAATAATATACAGTACGTTGTCAGTCTGACTATCACGACACAAGTGAGACAAATGGGTCTTATCTTACATCAGCTGCAAAGCCACACCAAGCACAATATAAGTTTTTGCTAGTTTCAGACTGACACAGATGTTAGTGGATTTGGATATAACCTAATTGCACTTGCACCATGTGCCTTGACCATGAATTTAGATAGCATTGACTAAGTTGAACAGCCAGAAATAATGACACAAGACAGCAGAATGAAGCCGATTTACTAAGCAAATGTATTCTCAAATTCCCAAACTTTCCACTGAAAAACACATTCACGTCCAGTTCACAGTGATTTGACAGTTGTGCTGAGGTACAGAGAGGATCCGACTGTCTCTTAAGCATCATTATTCTCTATGTGCGATTCATCTGGACAAGGAGATCAGACACATGTGCCCTGATGGCTCAACTGGTAGAGCGTGGTACTGCAGTTCAAATCCAGCCCGGGGCCTTGCTGCATCCTCTCTCTCTCCCCTGCCAAGCCTGTCACTTTTTACTGTCTCCATGAAATTATGTGACAGGAGATCTGGGGGACAGCAGGATGCAGGAGGCAGCTGAAGCTGCTCTGCACAGTTAATAACTACAACGGCCTCCTTTATTTTTACACATGATCATTAGATCATGGGTTCATATTAAAATACTGACTCATGCAGTTTTATGCACTAACTAAGCACCCCAAGTTGAAGGTCAGATTTTGTAACTGCAGTGTGCAGCACTTTGAAATCAACTGATATCTATACAACAATTTACACCATATTCCATGGGTCACTAAAAGCCATCTTGGTTTTGATCCAGAGTCAGACGCTGTCCTATCCAAACCCAGACCTACAACCAATTTTGACTGGCACTGCTTTCCTAACCCAAGAAACTCACAGACCAACTGCATGTGTTGTAAATCATTTCAGGTGACGCCACTGACCATTGGTTCCAACAGGAGTCGGTGACACACCAGGGACAGATGAGAGAATTGACAGTTGTTATGTGAATCCGAGAAAAGTAAGTAAGTTCAAATTTAACTTTATTAAAAACAAATACCATTTTGGGCTCACCAATAAAACCCACACGTTTATGAGAATGGCCCTGACACATTTCGAGCCCAGATTTAAAATAAATGTAAAATATCTGGACCTCTCTAATTTTAACTGAATGCCCAAGGCATAGACAGCATGTGTGTTTGTGTACTCCTGTTGTAGGGACCTAAATCTGTCTACAAAAAGTCCCAGTATGAAAACTTTTCTAATCTATGGGGACAAAAAGCAAGTCCCTATTACGTGAATCATTAAAATTTAGGGTTAAGACATGCTTAAGACATGGGTACAGATTAGGTTTGGTTCAGGTTAAGTCCCCAGGAAACTATCCTAGTCAATGTAGTGCCCTCTGAAGTCACGTGTCTGTGTGGCAGGAAAGTCAGTGCTGATTTTTCGAATACAGCGAGTATAGAAGGTAAGTAAAAAATGATTTCTTACCTACTCTGAAGTTGGGTGCTGTCAGGGTGTCTGTGGCATGGCCATTCTCACTGATGATGGTAGTGGTGTTTCCCAGCTCACAGTTGTTGTGACACCTGCCTCCAATGCAGGTTAACTTGCAGATGGTGGGTGTGAAGACCACCTTGATCCTTCCTGTATGGTTGCCCACTGTTGCCGAAAATATGGCGCAAACCATGACAAGGAGGGGTAGGAAGAGCAGACGCAATCTGATTATTCTTTGATCCATTGGAAAATGTTAGATCACTTTCAGGTTAGAGCTTGTCACAGATCAGCTGGTGAGGCTCCAGTCAAAGCAACTACAAATAATCAACAAAGAACTGTTCAATTTGGAAAAACCTATGACAAAATCTTCTCCCGGCACTCGTATACTATCTGTTTCTCCTCCTCCTCCACCGATCCTAAGTCCAGTGGCGCCTGTGAAACGTGAGCAGCAAAAAAAAAAAAAAAAGAAAGAAAAAAATCTGGGAGAGACAGAAAGTCAGCAAACAAAACTCTGGGATGCCTTCCAGTTCTTCATCACACTGTAAGACTCTGAGAGGTGGATATTGGCATATCGAGTGTACCAAGCTTTCTTCCAAAACAGACAGAGGGCATGCCACCTTCAGCCCATGCGTCTGCTTTCCTTGCTTTTCAATTTTTTCTTATTCTTTCTTCCTCCTTCCTCTTTGCTCTTGAGATTTGGGAATATTAGCACATCAAATAAAAGACAAAGATCAGAAAGTAGGTTTCTTTGACTCACGACGGAGATCAAGACATAATCGCAGTCGCCCTTAGAAGCACTTAAAGACACAAGCTTATCTACTCGTCTCCCCGTGTCCTATGTCTTCCTCCCCACCCACATACAACCCAGCCCTTAGAGCAGATTCAAGAGAAGAGTGAAGATTACTGCGTCCTTTCTCTAAGTACCTGGAACATTTTATCTTTCGCCCTGCGGTGCAACAAAATCTTACAAACATCTCTTCAGGTACATTTAGCCTTGTCCTGTAATTATCTCCACACTATTTACTTTTGTAAACCTTTTGCTCCAGTTATAATTCTTGCTGTGCTGTGCTTCCTGCTATTGCTGTGTCACATCAAAACCCCTGTGTCCATCACTCTCAGCCATTCACACCAATTCACAATCGCCGGAGAATTGTTCCTAAACCTAGAGGGCGGGAAAATCCATCGACGCAGATGTTCCAGTTTACCTAAACATTTAAGATGCAGTGATTACAAGCCAATGCAAATGGGAACACAGTTTTACACATGTTGCCAGGATTTCAAAGATTTAAACTACATGAATGACAACATAACCATCCATATATAAACTTCTCATTAGTGGTAAGATCACAACCAACAGAAAAAACAACAATGAAAGGATTTGGAAAATTGTAAAAGTTTGAAGCTGCTCACTGCAGATTATTGCATGACATGCCCCTATGCATAAATGGAAAGACCAAAATTGTATACTTAATTTATGTGATGTAAGTATTTAGATAATTAATCAATCAATCAAATTTGAAATGTAAAGCCCATATTCACATATCACAAATTGTCTAGTGGGGCTTAACAACAAAACAATTAACCTCAATCTAAGTTATGAATGTTTACAAATGCTGTTGAGAGTTGTAGTTTTAATGCTGGTTTCTGTTTTCTGTACTATTATCTTAGAACTGGTGATTTTTCAACCCAAGTGATTGCACTTCTGTCAGTGGTCATATCGAACAGACTGGACCTTTTAGAACCATGTTTAAGAATGGTGTTTAGGTGTCTGACCATTTATGTCTGTTAAGTGTTTCTGGCAGTGACTTACTGGTCTTTGATTAGTTTATCCCCAACAATAAACCCTGAGAGACAAGTTTAATCAAATCCAAATATTTTTGGAAATATGTTTAACACAAACTTCTGTTGAGAACAACTAGTTGACCTAAAAGATTAATTTGACCCACTGCACAGACATTCTGAGCTTCTGTGACATCAGACTAATAAGACTATGTATAGTGTGTACTCTGAGGAACATTGCTAAGGGATACAAATATATAGTTCTTTTGTGTCTGGTTCAAATACTATCTGACACACCTCATCTTCCAACAACAAACAGCTTGCGGCTATCTTCCAAAATATCTACTATTTCTGCTATGGTGCCTCAACCACTGCAATTAGTAAGTGTTTTCTGATACATATATGTGGTTATGGTTTGGTTACTAAAAATCTTCAAAAGTTTAAAATTATCCCAGTTGCATAACGGGAGATTATGAGACTCACACAGGGATATATCAATCTCTGCTGCTGCAATGTTGAATTTGTGTCCCCCTACTTTATGGAGTTGATAAATAGGGGGGAAAAATCATTCTCATAAATTAAAGAAACCACACATTGTTGTTTGAACAGTCATAATTCATTCAGCCACAAAAGGGCACTAGTTAGGTAAAAGTAAACACAGGTAAGGATAATTTAAATTGAGTATATGTATTTTCAGAAGTTGGAACTAGCCCTGTAAGGATTAAAGTTATGTCTCTCCAGCACATATAACATTCTTTGCAATGTCAACATGGTTAACATGGTTCTGAGCAGCAGGTGCATGCCTCCAGAGATGAGATTCCTGATCTGATTCCTCCAAAAGCTCTCTCCTTCCCTCAACTTCCCTTCTAGGCCTCTATGCACATGTTGTTGGCAGAGTTCCTTGGTTGTGTCGAGCATATGGAAAGGGAGTCAGAAGAGCATCACAGCCACAATACAGACATCAATCAACTTAAAAGAAGAAATGTTCAGGCTGAGACTGCAGAGGCTGGAGAGAGTGTAGTGGGGAAGGATGGAAGCATATGACTACTGAAGGGGGTCATGTCTTTCTTTCTTTCTGGTGTTTTCCATCAGCCCACAGAGTGCTGATTTGAGCCAAGCTAGGGAGTAAAAGAGGCCTCAGTGGAGAAGTGTGGTACAAGTCTAAAAACCATATAGCTTGACTTTTTGCATGTTTACTATAGTTTGGGAGTATCACTGCATAGGTGTGAAGCCAGATAAATTTCCTATTGTGATTATGTCACCATTGGACGGGCCTGAAGACCAAAACTTTGAAAATGAAAACAATATGGAGAACTCAGTCCCTTTGTCTCTGTTTGAGGCAGGCGGCTTGAGCCTACATTAGCCACCACTAGCAAAATACATCTCCAGCCAAACTGTTGGCAATAATCTGCATTGCAATTGCAACATAGACCCCAGGCTTTGGCAAGAAAAAGGCATGCATAAAAATGTATCTCTGGTTCTGCTGCATTCATTGATAATTTCTTCAAAATTGTCCATTATAACTCTGACAGCATCATAGCAATGCATTTTGGCATTTGGCTTTTATGGCATAAGTCAAGCTTATAAGACATGAAGAAGTGTCATTTTTGAATTTCAGGACAAGGTGAAGTGCCAGAAATCCCTACTCTGACTCTACACTATCATGGCATCTTCCTTGGTTATTGACTTGATGGTAAGATGATCCTTTCTGCCAAAACCTTCAGTCAGGGCTAACACTAGAAACATTTGTCTGCAGGTGTTTTGGTAATGTTGGAGAGCCGAAGCATCGCTGGGGGACAAGGGGAATACGTTTCCCAGATGTGGCACCAAAGCAAAGTGCAGACAGGCTGTTTGTCACATGGGACAGGGCTGACAAAAAGGCTGTGGGGATTCTTGTTTTAGAAGCACAAACAGGTCTGCTACTTTCACAAAGTGTAGCACTGAATGCCTGCTTTGCAAAAATCTGCCATGCTTTTTACATTAATGTGGCCTTAAGTGCTATTTCTAGTTAAACAACTTGCTGATAGTGTTTGAGTGTTTAACAATGAAGGAACAATGTCTGAATTGCTTTGATATGACATAATTAGATTGAAAAAGTTACTGCAGTGTCCATAGTATCAAAGAGTGGACTCAAAAATAAAGTGATTATTTTTCAGTTGTCAAGGTAAAGGTAAAGGTAAAGGTAACAGTGGCCTTTATATGAATCTGGTAGAAAGTATGTAGAAATATGTACAGGAACTGCACTGGTTGGCGGAGGCGTACAACAGCAGTGTATTTTAGTTTTTTTAATTTTGCATGTGTGCCAAAAACCATATGTTGAAACGTTGGACCAACATTGTAATTCTGGACATCTGCCATAAGTTAGGGGAAAACATTTTCAGATGCCCGGTTATGTCTCTACAGTCTATTTAACTTTTCAGGTGCCATCTTTATGAAAAGTTGTGGAGTGATACATCCTGTTTTTGTTTTGATGTTTCCGGCTGTATTGTAATCAGCTGACTGGCAACCATCCGTTCATCTCTTTCTCCCTTCACTCTCTGACAGCACCACCATTGCTTGAAATTATGTGATGAAGTAATCTAAAATATGGAGCAGAATCTCAGAGGAAAGTTTCATCATCGTGTAGAATGTATGACGCCTAGAACTAAAGTTGTTTGAAAATAAAGGGAGGAACTACCTTATTAAGGTGTTCCAGACAAAGTGTTTTTTAAATTTATTTAGGGGTTCCAAATGCTTATTCAAATTTATATCCAGATTAACACCCTAACAAATATTTAAACTTTTCTCACTCTCAAAATATAAGCCAAGACAATGACAGAATGCAAAGTATTCAGAAGGTGTCACTGTCATATTCTCACAGTTCGTATTGGAACCACCAGTCAAACAAGTACAGGCCTGTCTCTTTTTACAGTTGTTTTTGAGTGAAAGGATCTATGTCACTTCAGCAGTTTGTATGTAAGAGTTAAACATTCAGAGAATATTGTGGGCTAGACTTAAGTTACATTATTATGTTGAAGCTGAACTTAAGACCCCATTTACACAGGCAGGTCAGACAGCTATCTGATCTCATTAAAGCAAAGTTTGCATGCATCCAAGAAGTTTTCAAGAGGGATTGCCCGAACCACCTCTGCAATTTGAGATCCATTCTAGCCAGATGTTAAAAAGGTGTAAATGCAGCTGTCTCTCTGGAATACAGATAAAATCTTTATTCTGCAATAGTGTAACTATGTCTGTGTGTGGAAACATATGCTCATTGTCAGATTTTCTTACTACATCCATCGTCTGTGTTCTCTGGCAGCTAAAGTTACACTAAAATGGCACTGAAATGAGCCGCTGTTCTCTGTCTCATTAAAGCAACAAGGTCTCTATACATCAAATACAAGACACACTGAGCTGCTGTAGTGTTTGTATGGTCCCTGATCAACCACTGAATAATCTGTGTGAGAGACGGAGGGGCAATAAAGATAATAAAAAAATCTTCTCTCTTATGGTTCTTCAACATGATACATTAAAGTGTTTGTGCTGGTTATGTACAGTTATGTAATTAAAGTGAAACTAACTTAGCATGAAGCCCATGAAAATAAAGATATGTGGTGTAAATGTAGGTCATCACATCTGGACATGAGACACATCAGATATGTAAATGTGGATTAATCTGATACATAATTCAAATGTTTTCAATGATATTTGATGCATAGCATATGTTTACTTTGATGTTGACTTTTCTTTCACTGACTGAAAAATAAAACCTGGAAAAACCACTGTCAACCTTTCCAGGCAAGCAACTGTATCATTTGACCAGATCCTGTTCATGTGGAAACTATATATTTGTAGTTACACTTGGTAGATATTTGATACAATGTAGACAACCAGTACAGGCCTGGACAGTAATTTATAGAAAACACTTGTTATTGAAATCACAATGTTGGTCAGACAAATTGTAATTAGATATTTTTGTCACACTATGGCAAATACTGTGGTCTTTCATTTGGAATGGAGTACTGGTTCAGTATAAACACCCATGGAGTATCTAAGGCCACTCTGGTGAGTTTGCACCGTACACTTTGACCATGTACAATACTTCAAATAAGGCAAGTCTTGAAATAAGACAAGCGTTGCTATATATTTATTTGGAAGCCATATATAAAACCAGTAATTTCTCTATGGTTTCCCTACAAATGTCAGAATGTGAATGATTTGGAAATTTTGGTGGCTGCCCTCTCCCTGCTGTGTATGCATCTGTGTCTCATTTCCCTTTCTAACTTTGATGTCTGTCCATTTCATTTGCATTTACTTACTGTTAGCTGAAATTAAACTGAGCCAAAGAAGTTATTTTGACCTGTGGCAAGGTCTGGGTCTTCTCGAGCACTGCAACGCCAAGCACTAACACGGTTCTGTCTGCTGACCTCCCCATTAATAACCCTCAGTTGGTCTGTCTGGCTGTGGCCAGAGGCATAACCACTCAAACTACAGTCTACAGATTCTTTGAAAAATATTGACTTATTCATAGATGCATACAGGAGTCTGACGCTCGATTTTGGCCTTGAATTTATGACAAGCCGCAATAACAAACCACACGCTGTGAATTATGACTGTTGTTGATCTGTAAGAACTGCCAAAGTTGGTCCAATTTTTTTTAACTTTGCTCTCTAAATGGTTTATGCAGCTCGCATATGAAAAGTGTCTCATAAAAATGTGAGTGTATGAAAACAATGGGATCTGTCGGAAGAACGTATGGTTTCTGCTCATGCTGACAGACGCACTCATTGCTTATGGAGTCCAACATGATGGTTCTGTGAGTGTTTTTGCACTTTCCTCCAGTTTGACAAAGAATTCTCAGGCTACCTGGACCAACAAACAATCTCACCCCTACAGTTGAACCTCTTAAAATATTTTTTGTGTCTGCTTCAGTTCATCTTTGGAGTATGTATGACCATTAACATACTGCACCTTAACTTTCATTTACAAGTGCAAAATACTTAATTATAATAATTATTATTATTATTGATCTGCCCTGCACTACACTGTGCATGGTAAATAACTGTACAAATTCAGTAAACATAATCCAGTCCAACATGAACTAACTACTTAGAAAGATGTTTATTTAAGTATCAGCAGCAAAATGTGAAGTAAAAGTCCAGGTTTAGTTGCTGTGACTGATACAATATTCTATAATGGCAGAGGAATGTAAAAAAGCACCAGTTCTGATACAATCTGTTTCAGCTTCAGACAACTCTTCTCATCCATTGTTGTTGGTGAGATATTAGGTAATTTTAACATTTATTGAAATGAAACCATGTGAGAAGTTTATAGGGGGAAATCACTATTTGGTGGAGTCGGCCTTGTTTTCAAGCAGCAGGCAATGCTTAAGTCTTTATGCCATTACTGCTGGAGCTGCAATTTGAACAAATCCTGTTATTACCCAACTGCAAGCTCCATAGTCTCCCCATTTTGTCAGTGTCAGAGCAGATGTGATGAGCTGTGTGTATGTGTGTGTGTGTGTGGTGTGTGCAATGGTGGACAAACTCAAGTTTCCTGCAATTTCAGTGATTGCTTCCCAAGAATATACAACTGTTTACCAGGGATTCCCAAGATTTCTCCCTTGGCCAGTCCTCTGAGCTTGATGCTTGACCTGCTGAACAGCACTCTGCGCTACTGCTCTGACTCTAGATGGAGATGTGCATGTGTGACAGAGCCTCTTATTGAACTATTTCAAAGTATATTTGCAGATGTTGCTTTTCTAAAAACTTTCTTGATACAGAGCAGAACTGTAAACTGATGTTTGTCATGAAAATTAATTAGATAAAACATTTAGGTGAAAACACAAGAAAAGTTGGAACAAGCACAACTGGACTTGTAAAAGATTTTTCCTTTCTCATCCATGAGTCTTCTTCAGTTCCGACTGACTGCTGGTCCTAGGTATTCAATATTGAAAAGGCCAGCCATGCAAACAGGCCAATCAGTACCTCTGACTGTGGCCAACCACTAGAAGGAAGGAGAAGAAAGCAGAGCCCTGAGCCCTGAACAGAACTGAGCCACTGGTTTAAATATGTGGACAACACATTAGATAAAATGAAAACCCAGCAAGTGCAAGTCTATGCAGAACACATTAACTCAGTGGACACCAAGATCCTATTCACACAAAAGGCGGTCTGCAGCAACAGCATTTCTAACTATGCTGTACACAATTAATAAGACAGGAGACATGTAGAGACATGTAACAAAGCCTTATGAGACAAATTGTGATTTGTGAATATGGGCTGTACAAATAAAATTTGATTGATTGATTGATGAAACAATGAAAATCATGTCTCCTTTAGTATTATGTTAATGTTCGACAGTAAGTCAACTTAAGTAAAAGTAAGCAAAGTAATATTTGACAATGATACAAGCATTCAATGCTATCATGGATTGTATATGTTGAGCTTGAAATATAGTTTTAGAGAAGCACAGGAAATTTTAGACTAATAGGAGAACACACATTTATAAATAACTTTCCAAAGCCATTAATTAGAATTTTCCAATTGTTACTCACCGTGGAAGGGGCTGTGTCCAACTCTTAGGGGGATTGGCCTCTCTGGTTGGGACTGAACATGTGTCTGTGTGTGTGTAGTGTGTGTGTGGTAGTATTTGGGCTTTATAACATACTGCTGGCTCTGAACTGGGTGCATGGGCATGGACCGGATGCTGGAGGGAAAGAGTGCAAACAATTAAAATAAATACAGAGTTCTGAAAAAACAGAAATGACAAGACAATGCATGTGCACAATGACAACACAGTTAATTTAACAAAACAATATTGGACAATACAATGAAGTCTTGTGACAGTGTATGAGACATATCCCTTTGAATGCAGTGTCAAACTGCAGGCGTTTAACAGTCCAACAGTCTGTTGGGCAGCAATGGTTTTTTTCAATGTTAATTCACTTAAAAAAAATAAAACATGGGTCTCAGGGTTGACTAAGAGTTAAGAGAGGTTATGTTAGTGAAGAAGATAATGAGGCTTAAAAAAGCAAAGCCCCATCACAGCTATCAAATGTAACTAATTTGCAAAACATCAGTTGGGCGCTTCCTAAAAAAGCAAGTGAGTCTAGTAAACTAGAAAATGGAGTTTAAAAACAGTTCAAACTATGGACTGATAAAAAATAAATCAACCTTCTTCAAAAGACTGGACAGGAATATACAAAGAGTCTGCTGATGTCCGTGGGTCACAGTAACAGAGTTTTCAGGTGATATTAAATGTATTGTTTTGGGTTTTTTAACTACATGTATATCTTTCGTTTTGTATTCTTTTGAATGTGGGCATCATGTGATAGAAGGGCTGTATCTCCCACAGTTATGGGCAGCCTGTTCATATGATTGTAAACTTAGTTAAAATAAGCCTGAACCTTGGCTCTGTAACATAGGATCCATTCTTGAAGCACAGAGCACGAAGAATAATCTAGTGAAAATGTCCAAATACTCATGGTCTGGACCGTTAAGATATTAAAATAGTTCCTGTTTTCCTAATAGATACCAAATATGGGGATGTGTACGTTTTGAGTATTTTTGGTATCTTTGCTCTCAGCACTTTGTGATAATACTAAATATGCTTAAGAATTTAGATGAAGACAGGTAGTGATTAGTGTCGAAAAACACCACACTATCCACACAATGATCCTTGGAAATAACATTGCTTCCTCAAGTGTTCCCAAATTCTTCAAGTTCTTCAAGACCAGCGTCATTATCCTCCACTTCCTCTCACCACTCCTTTCCCCTCTTATCAGACTGGGCCCTCAACCAGACTTCTGGGCTTAAAAACTTCCCAACGATGGAGGGTCTGTTATATAGTCATTTCAAAGAATATGTCCTCTAAGTACAGTGCAAATTACAGGACAGTCATTTATCACCCTGACAGCATTAACAAATGCACTCATGTGAAGTATTATGGCAAACACAAACAGAAAACCAGAGGCAGTAGTAACCCGTGTCCACGTGTGTTTTATGCTTTAGGCTTGCATCCACTATTGAGTGGTAAATGAGAGAACAGGGGAGTGATTTCAGACATAGCCTTAGCCTGGTTTATACATTTAGCAGTAACATCTTCAGAGGTATTTTCTTGATCTCACACATGTCTGCTGTCTGTCTGCAAGGATAAATGTTTGCCCAAGTGAAATAAAACCTAGCGCAGCAGACTCAACATTGGTCCAGTGAAAAAGAAGAGCAGAGTGTAGCACAAAGTCTGTGGATTGAAATGCTGATGTCAACTTGTTATCATTTGTTAGTTCATGAAAATTCCTTTCAAGATGTAACTGCAAAATGTATAAACCAAACTAAGCCAACATTTTTATGTCAGCAAGTAAATCAATAACATTTTGACTTTTATACTGAGGGTTGCAATTCAGAGGATTACTGAGCTACCACAGAAACTGGAATGGTACATCAGATAATACTATTTTGGACACACTAATTGTGCTTAAGGGACATTAATGAGCAAGGGGTCAAGTAGGTGAAAAAAACGTGATATGGTCCTGTCATAGCTTCAAGCAGATTTGGTTGCTATTTTCAAGAATGAGATTCAGGCTGAGCTTGAAATTGAAAAGTCTGCTGTTAAATTAGTAATAAAAGCTGCCAAAAGAGAACACTCTAAAGCTGCTATAAAAACCAAGGTGGCAGCGATGGAAAGCCCAATGGAAAAGATGTGAAAGGGATTTTCAAGATATTCAGATGATGTTGTGGTTTTGCAGTGCATAGTGCTACAAAATCAGGTGGCTGCAACAGAGGAGTTGGGAGGAAGATCCAGATGTGGCTAAGGGTAGAGCGGTATTCCCCTAACCAGAAGGTTGGCAGTTCAATCCTAGTCTTCCTCATCTGCATGCTGAAGTGTCCTAGGGCAAGATACTGAACCCCGAATTGCCCCTCATAGAAAAAGTGCTGCCCATCGATGCATTGTATGTGTGTGAAAGGGTGAATGGCAAAATAAACAGTACAGTCAAGTGCTTTGAGTGGTCATCGAGACTAGAAAGGCTCTCTATAAAAAAAATTAAATAAAAGCTACTAGTCACTTCTGTGTTGGTTCAGATTACGTGGGGTTGTGGTCTCATGTTGCGATTGGATGGGGGTGTGATTGGACACACATACACACACATGCAACAGGCTACACCTGCAGCTGTGGCAGCGTGTGAGGTTGGACAGGGAGACGCGTCATTTCTGTCTTAGTGTATCTTGAACCGAAACTGTGTACGTCTGGACTGCGATTTCGGTTTTGGTTCGAGAATCATTACAGCCCTATCCTGTAACATTCAAACTTGTAATGGACAATTTCTGAAGAAACTGATTCAGACAGGTCAACTCCGACCCAAAGCTTGAGTGGTGTTTCATTGACAAAATATCAAACAAAGACAAAGATACACCTGATACACTGAGTTTGAATCCTATGAAATGTGGCATTCTTTACTTTCCAGACAGTGTATGATAAATCTTTCTTTTGTGCTCCATTAGACAGATGGCATGGAACAGAAAGTGAAGGCATTGCATACCATTCAGTTGCTTGGCTGCTTTTAAACCCAGGATTTAGTGGGCTGAGGGTTTGTGTTGAAGCTTTGAGAGACAAGACAGCATGATGCCCTGATGCTTCTTATTTTAAGGATATCGGTAAGCAAAGGTAATACTATCTATTACTCCTGGTCCTCAGATGCTGCTACCAAGGCAATGAGTCATGTTCATTCTAAACCTAAGCACAAAATGTGGCCTGTCATGCTACAAGGCAGCAGAGTAAAAATATGGTTTTATGGACAGCTGAGCCCTGACCCTCTAGTTCCACTTGGTCCTATGAGACCATGTGTGATTTCTGAATATGGGCTTTACAAATAAAATTTGATTGATTGATAAGTGTTAACTTTGACAGTAGAAACTCACTCAGTGAAACTTTGGATTTTAATGTCTTTGAGGCTACAACCTTTACCATGTTTGTTGGAGACTCAACTTGTTGAAAATATGACCCCATAGATCATCTGTACAGCAGCTTAATATGATCCATAGTCATGGTTTATTGTGTAATAACTGTAGTTATTATTATAGGGACAAAGAAGGAAGTCAGCTTATATAGTATTACGAACTATAAAAGTCCCCATTAGTGTGGCTGTATTTCACGTAAAAAAAGGATTCAATCAGCTGGACAAGAATGGGACCCAGAGTTCGGAGTGGTGGTATGGATCTTAAATATTAATAAAACATTTCTATACGTAAATTGTGCTTTTTTTAGTCTTGATGACCTCTTAAAGTGCTTTACCATTTTTTTCCATTTACACATACAGCCATACAGGGCATCTATATTCAATACTTTCTATCACATATGACTCAAACACTGCTGACACAGCAGGCAGGGGCAATTTGGGGTACAGTTTCTTGCCCGAGAACACTTTGGAATGTGAAACAAGGAGACTGGGTTTGAACCACCAACCCTCTGGTTATTGAACGACTCGCTCTCCTTCTGAGAAAGACAAATAACAAATCTAGTTGTCATTTCCAAACTGTTCAAATAGAGCTTCACTCTCTCCATTTCCTCTGCTAATGCTACAGAGTCCTAGGCTAGAATTACCATAGCTAACTGAGTATGTTCACTTCTATTCTGCTTTATTAACCCGAAACAGGGCAATTGAAAAGGATATGCAACAGAGCCCACACAGGCAAAAACACACATATATTGCTGCCTGACAGTCGGACAACACTTCATGCAAGCTGGTTTGTTTTAAAAACACACCTCATTTTTCTAAATCATAATGCAAACTTAGTAGCACCAAAAATGTGAAAGGAAAATCTTATCACATTAAAAAGAAGCTTAGGTCATCAAGACAATGACCATCAACAGTTAAACTTTGAGACTTTGTTTTGGCATATAGCCAGATGGGACTGCTTGTGTACTACTTTAGCATAGCAAAAATAGTAAGTCTATTTGAGCCCCTGGATCCTGGCATGGGCTTGTGGTAAAAATAAAGGTCAGCATGATTATGCTGAATACTATGTGTGCTCATCCCTGTTTGTTCAGCTGTTAGTGATCGGAACCTCTAGGCATCCTCGATATCCTCAATTTAAAAGTAAAGATGTGGCTCCCTATTTACTGCCCAGATATATACTGTTTCACATCCTTTATCTTCTCGATTTAGTCAAATGAACCAAAGAATGTGTTCAAGAATACATTGAATAGAACATATTCATATTGAAGATTAAACACTGATTGTAAAATGACATGGCCTTCTCCAGGTTATCATGGAGGATACAAGGAGAGTGCAGAGCCACAGAGAGGCGCTAATAAACGCAGAGGAAGAGTCATTTGTCAAATGGACATATTTTCATCCTATTCATATGACAGCTCCCATGCTACACTATAAATAGACACAAAGTGATACCCTTGTTAATAGCTCTGCTGTGACCGTTCTTTCTTAAACAGCTCTTTCTGTTTGGGTTATGTAGCCATGTAAAGGATATGTGAGAGATCCAGTTATGTTATCACAGGTATTACTGTGAGTATGACGTGCACTTTTATGATATGGTCATACAAATGTCCTTCGTTAAAACCCTCTGGATAGTCTCATGACAATTATTCATGAATGTGTGCTCATGTGTTCAATATGTGGGTAATTGTATGTGTAAACATGCTTGTGCATGTGCAAGTACAAAATGTACACTGGCATCTGATGTTATTTGGATGTGAGAGGTGGCAGTATTTATATTCAGATATAGATCATATGTTTTTAATTAACATTGTCATTGAGGTCATAGCTGATTGCTCACTTATCCAAACAGTAAGCTTCAGTTAACCATGTAAGAAGTCATTCATTTCAATGTGTTTTTGCTATATGGTGACAACAAAAAATATTTCAGCTTCGATTCCCTGTCTTGTTGACTCTTGTGTGTGTGTAAAAGGACAAATACGCATGAAGTTAAAACTGTGAACATTAAAACAGAAACACGTTTAGTAGTGGTCGTGTATTGGTGTGTCTCACAGCGTGTCCTCCCAGAAAATATTTGCAACTTCCAAACAACGTGCTACTTGCTGCACTGAGATCTTTTTCCTGCTCTACCGAACTTCACTCACCAAAAAATATTAGTAGCACATCTCTCCCCTATTTCTGTTTATGTATTTATCAAATAAGCTAGACTAGTTATTTCCCCAAGGCACCAAATATAAACCATGGTAGACCACACACTTGGGCTTAGCCACTAGCTTTTCACTCACATTCCATTGTTAGACCCACTATGGACAGTTTAAAATAACAGACTGAATACTGATGCAACAGAGATATCATCTTTCCCCTTCCATCAATCATTTTAATTGTCAAGACATAAATTATTGACAATGCAACTCAACTACTGTCAGTTTGGTTGGAGATCCAGGTGTAGTCTTGAATAACCTTTGACAAGACATATCTCATTAGGGTCAGATAACACTTCAAAAAGCTCCCTCTGGAGACACAAAAGGTTTCATGCAGCATTTCTCATATGCAGTCTTACTCTCCAGCACCTGTAAACAGACTGATGAGTGGTGATGAATAAAACGGTGGCATCTCTCTGTTACTCAGGATTGATACAGATCTATTGTAACAAAACAAAGCACCAAAATGGAGCTAATACAAGTTTGAACTATTGGATTTCTTTCTTTAAAAGGGGTTAGTATTCATACTGACAGCTTTGAGCATTGTTAACTTCCAGTGGGAAAGTACTTCATATTTTCAAACCTGCCAAGAGTTGGGACACACCTCTGGTGTTCCTCTTTGAAAGCAGCTGCACAACTGAAAGCCACAGTATGCGGCCAATGATATACAGGTAGCAGATGGCCCACTTCTGGAACTCTATATTGATGGTTCATACCAAATTTACTGCAGTGACACAATTTCCCAATACGAAGCAATGAGGTTTAATTTTAACTTGTGTTATATATTTAGACAAGAGAGTGTTGAGAATCAGGAAAGAGACCACTTACATCCCAAATATGTCAAGCTGTCACCTCTCTCAGCCTCTGGTTTTAGTTTAAACACATCACTTCTGCTAAGTTTACTCTATACGTCCATATTACATTCCATATGTTAACCCCCCCTAAAATTGAAAACTTTGCAAACAATTCTGGACACATTTTAACTTGACAACTCCAGGCTGGTGTTTTAGTCTGGATACACAGAAACTGAGACTTTTGAAATAAATGACACCCACATTCACTTCTTGATTGGATTCTTATCAGTCAAATTACTGAATCTTCTAGCATTGAATGCAAACCATTTCTAACAAAGAGTACCACCACATTGTTTCTCCAAGAAAAGGAATCCCTGCTTCTACTTTTTGCCATTGCATTTTATATAGTGTTTTCTGCAACTAAGCAACCAACAGCAAACTGACAATCTCCTTCCTGCTCTAGTGTACATTTTCACGTATGTTAGTAGGATGGAGGTTACTTCTGATAAGAAGCTTAAACTTTGTTTTGTTTTAAAAATGCTGGTTTAAAACTTTAACATAGTGTGACTATAGCCTCTGTTTGGCTTACCTTACTTGCTTTTTTTACCGTAACATTTAATGTCTGCCCACATCTGGTACAGGTCAACCTACAGTAATTATACATCTTGTATTTTACTTCACCTTGTTTTTTTTGGTGTGAGTTTAGGAACAAACCTCTAAAGACTGTGAGGCTGTTATAGTCAGAGATGCAGAATTGTGTGCAAGTCTGCAGTATATTGATATATTTAATTTTAGCAAAAAGCCAAAGCAGTCAGGGGTGATAGTATCATTTTTTATGTATGCACACAAAATATTATGGCATTAGATTAACATCTAGATCTACAGAGGCTTGATCCTAAATCTGGCAACAGCAAAGAGACTCAAACTTGAGAGAGAGATGTGAGACAGAGAGTGACGGCAAGTGAGAAGGTATAAACATAAGATCTTACTCCAGTCTCAACAAAATATCTGGCATGACTGTGTGTGCTGGCAGTGACTGCACCTTTAAATGAAAAAAGTCAGATGGGTTTGGAGAGTGTCCAAGGATGGTTACAAGAGACTGCTAGTCTTAAATATCAGAGAGGAGATTTTACTCATTTCTGCATAAACACATTGGTCAGTTAGGGTTGAGGGAGTGAGAGGTGTATATATGTGTGTGTGAGGGCGGCTGAATCTGTTCAGTCTCGGTCTTAACTGCTCTGGCCGCAATCACAATCCACCACCGACCTCTGCGCTCTAGTCGTCCAAGTCTTCTTCCCCACGAGAGCTGACATACTCTGGTCTACCGAACCCACTGAACCTCACCAGAGCACTCTCACGTATTAGCAATATTGCAACTGAGGGCAGACAGACTTTATGAAGGGAAAGGAAGACACTGTATGTCAAAGCTCTGTTCCCAGTAACTGGCTGTCTGACTTCTTAAATGTAGGGATCAGAGAAACATGGCTCTCTTAGAATGTGAGAACCATGACATAGTTTGGCAAGGATCTGTCATTGTTTGATGTACTCTACGTGATTATCATTTTTATTACTACAAAGATGAACAGATATTTGAGGGGTTCAGTAGAGCAAACAACAGTATTGCACTGGTCACAAAGGGCTAAATGTTTCCCGAGGAGAAAAGTCTGCTCTTCCTTTAGACTGCCTCTGTGCTGTGTTTACAGTCCAATCTAATGGAGACTCATACATTTGCAGAGGAATCCATGAGATTTTTTGCATTAGGAACTACAATGCAATAGACAGATGCAACAATATCACAGTTTATTATTTGCCATCTTGCCATACAAGTCCATAACCAGCTCATCTCCACTGGATGCCCCTGCCTCTTTAGTCTGTCCCCAGCTCACTGCTCTGCCTGCTGGCCGTCATCCCACTCCACTCACAGCTTAGTTTTCTTTGGCTCCATCCTGCAAACGGCCTTTCTATCTTTGCCCCCAGCATTCACCTGCCAGAACCCTCATCTCCCCAATAAATCTTCACTTTATCAATGTGTTATGCATTTAAGTTCACACTTCCAACTATGACAGATTCTGGGCTTACATCACAAGTATTTCCTTTTTGCTGAATCTAATTGCAAAGAATACTAATTTGTTTAGGTTAACCACTGCAGGTGGTTCTCTGAGTTATGTGTTTTTTCTAGTAAATTTGTGACTTTATATTATCAGAGAATATCCAAGATTTTTTCCCCATAAATGTACTGTTCTAATGTTGGAAGTTTCTTGCAATTTCAACAGTCTTAATGCACCATCCCTGAAAATATTAAAAAAAGAGAATACACATTCAGTTTACATCCATTTTCAAAATTTTGCCGATACATAATGTGGACTGTTAATGTGAATTATGTAAGTATTGTCACTCACAGACAATGACATCTATCTGTCTATCTATCTAAGCTTTCATTCGCTGATTTTGGGTAGCATACCTTACATATTACATTAAGTGCAGCTCAAATAGTTCCAGCCATTCATTGCATTAAACAGTTGTTTTTCCTCAGATCATCAACACTGAAGAACACCTAAACTAAGATGAGGGGTTCTCAAGGGTCAGAGACTGAATTTTGTGTAGAGAGAAGGGGCATTCTTTTCCTGTAATTACTTATTAAACCTCAAGTGTACGTTTTGATTCCTGTGGAAGTCTGCTCTCTTTTTTTCCAGTTGTCACACCTTCAAGGGTTCAGCTGCAGCATTTGACCCTTGCAGCTGAAACACAGTGACAGCCATTACGATAACATTACTCTGTCAGCGGTGATTTATGGGCTGGACGGCGATGATGTGTAAAGGACTCTTCATCACTCCCTAGCCTTATAAGCACACACAAACCAAATGGGAATTGCCACTGATATCTCAATGCAATTGGTCATCCTACTGCTGACACAGACAACGTTTTTCCTGGACATTGTCTTTCACCTTTTGTATGCACCCTTTCTTCTTCTAGTACTGGCCAAGTACTTCATGATTCATCACTTGACAAGTGAGAAAAAAACAATTGAGTATGGTATGGAGAAGGACCCACAGTGTAACTGTTATGTTACAGGTTTTACTAAAGCTTGTGGTTTAGTCACTATTTGTCCATAGGTTGGTAGCCCAAAATATCATACACTGTTTCGGGGTCCCTAAATCCTTACCCCTTGTTTACACATACAGAATCAAACACAAACAGCTTGACTGGCCGCAATTCATTATGAAAAGAAATCCTCTATTAGAAACCTGGATACCATTGCAACCATAGACATTAACATATTGGCTTCACTGGCAGAGGCACAGAATAAACATGGGAAGGGAAAAAATAACAGTTGTGTTGCAGAGGAAGTCAGTGGATTTCAGTGAAGAACATCAATTTCAATCTCATGGAAAGTCTTATCACTCAGGCCCCTCCAGCTGCCGGAGGAATGATGAATTCTGTTAAGCCAAACACTATCACTTGTTTTGGACCTGCTCAATTGTGAATACGATTTGTTTACAGACTTACACAGAATTAGTGACTCAGGTTAAACAATTACTGGTTTCAAGGTATACCATGGTAAAATTCACAATTGTTATATGTACTGTTTATTCTTTAATTACCATGATGATGGGGGCCACAAGGGAGCACGGACGATGTAGGATGAGTTTTATGTTAGCTACGTGGGAATGTGTTGATATATAACTTTATTAACTTCTTATGTCTGTCCACTGTTCATTTCTGTTAAGTTTGGACTGCCTTTACTCTATTACACATTGGTGGGGCCAAAGAAAATTAAATGGCCGCCACGTGAGTACGGACCGAGATATTTCCATAATATCGAACAACCCTAATTACCAGGATGATTTGGTTGATACTGTCAAGCTGATAATTTGTCCCCACTCTGACATTTGGGGTTGACGTCTGCACTAAACATAACACATTTTCAGCCTTCAATAAGTAATGAAAATACTATCATCCTTATACTAAAAAAATATATAGTTTGTGTCTCAGTGATTTTTGAACATTTACAGCATGTCATGATAATTTTGGTCAGCATCAAAACCTTCGCCCCATTTCATCGGCACAGTCTACTCAGCTTCTATACACTGCCCCAGAAAAGGGTCTGAATACTTTCTTAAAAGATTTTAGTTTTGATTTTACCCAATTTTTCCCAAAACATGTTTTCATTTTTTTATGATGAGTTATTAAGAATGGATTGATGCGCAAATATTGAATTACAACATAATCAAGTGCCAAAAATGAAGAAGTCTGAACAAATTGTTAGCTATTAAAAATGCTTTCCAGAACCTCTTTGTGCTTAGTCAATACTATATTCTGATGAGAGGGCTCTTACCTGTGGATTACTTTCCTATTTATTTATCCTATCAGATAACAAAACTGCTTTGTTGCTCAGACCAATTGGAGAATAGATCCTTGTGAGAGACAAATCCCTTCTCCAAATTGAGAGCAGCTTTCGAGGACACAGATCTGGAAGCAATTACTTTTGCCTGTGCAGTGCATTAAAAAAAACATCTTGACATTTAAAAAGTACATTAAAAACACAGAATATGACACTGATTCATTAACAAAATAGCAATCATTAATATCACAAATTTTGTCTGATGTGTCCCAACATTAATTACACAGCAATTTTTACTGTGTCTGATGCAATTGCGTATTCTATAGTTGTCTGTTCTAACGGCGTGCAAAATTAACCAATAGTTAACCCCTGGAGGATTTACATTTCAACTCCACTTATGAAACTGTCAGGAGAGACTAATCATAACCTTCTAACCATTATTCCACTGATGTGTGGTGATAATGAAAGTGTATTGGCAAGGTCAACATCCAGAAACCAGTAAGAAATCAAAACTATGAAATCTAGTCTAGGTGTGACGCAAAAACAAAATCGGGACGACTGATTCTTCTAATACATGCTCTCTCAACAATTGCCAAAAGGTGTGAGGCAACAATGTTAGACATAGTGTATAGGTCTATAGCTGAAAGAGTCACTTGTTTTCACATTGGGCTGGTTTAGCACACACATCTGGATTCTCTTGTTGATATGAACCTGAAGTGGACAGCCATTAAAGTACTGCAGGTGCAACCCAGGTTCCTATCCTCAGGACATTTAAGTCCTTTGAGTCAGTGTTTTCCAAATCAATACATTGTTACCAGGCTTAAGGGAAACTATATGATGCAGAAAAATGCAGAATAAAGTATTGGCTATTTGTGTAGTAATACCCTTGAACTGAATGGTTTGTTAGTGTTACAGCTCTTTTTATCAATCCCTGTCAAGACCACAACACAAGACTCATGATTTTAAACTAGGTCAGTGCTATTAAGAATGCCAGCTCTCTCTTTTCCCCAAATCTGCATGCCTAGAATTGTTGGATTCATTTTATGGAAGATAACATTAGACCAGGGATTACTTTAACATTGCAATCAGGCCAGTCATCAGCAGTGACAGAATGAACTGACAGCTGCAAACATGTTGAAAAGCAAAGAGACAAAGAGAGAGCAAAGAGAGAGCCCCTCGTTCATCTTATTCTATGCTGTCCTCAATATGCTCGGCATTCATTTCAGACAGGATACCACCCACAAGAAAATATTGGAATGAAAATGGTTTGCAATGAAAAATAAACAAGGTCAGATCATCGAAACATCATGCTCAGTGGCAGCTTTATGCTTAAGTATCCTGCAGTAACAGTATTATAGTTAATCAAAAAAATAGGATTAAGAATCTGATTCAGAAGGCTGGTATTATACTTGGCAATGCTCCTAATTTGCTAGAAATACCATTAAGTGAAGAACCAAGAGAAAGGTTAGGTTCTTTAACATGATGCTTTACTCAACAGGCCCAGATGCTTCGCATAAACATTCAGAGCATTTTGTGCTGGCAGCTGTGCTTTTATATATATTACAGTTGGCCGCAATTATACATTGATGGCTCCATATTGTTCTATATATTAATTATTTAGTGGAAATATTTTTGTTGGATGGCTGAGAGCTGGTATTTTTATTAATGGATTGCCTTTGTAGTGACTTGTATTGTATTAACTCACTATGGTGCATGGTGCATTCGTAATGGGCCTTGTTCATGATCTATTAGCATAGTCATATTAATTATATTTTACATGTGCAAAAAACTTTCTAAAGAAAAAATATAACTTTAATTTAGAAAAAGAAAAAACTAACCCACAGCCTCAGGTCAAGATTGGGTCTCAAATTTGGTTAGAGACTGGTTTCAGGTGTTCGTTTTTTGTGCTAAACTCTAACCCACAGCCGGTTCTGTACATCAATGTTCAATGAAGTGATGTTCCCATGACCTGAATATGGAATTCTTATCAATACATTTAAGAAAAAAAGATATAAGTCCATGATACTGCATATTTGACTGGTCTTTTATGGAGTGATCTATCTATAACCCTTGTATACACTCCATGCTCAAACAGGTAATCTGTTTCTCTTCAGTGCTGTGCCCTTGAGCAAGAAGCTGAACCCCCCCCCCCCAGTTTTTACAGTAGAGTTGTTCAAGAATTTTCAAAGGGAATATTAATAAGCAGATAATAGATGATTTGAGTGGTTCTAAAGGTTTTTCCCAGAGTAATTTAGGGAAACTATATGATTTTCAACTGGAAGACAGTATAGAGTAGCATTTTTTGAACAAATAAAAAGTTGAATCAAAGCGGAGTACTTACTGCTGTTGGATGTGTTGCTGCACATAATGTGGTCGCACAAGCTGAGGGTACGGCTTGACGGTTAGTTTCATCTGAGCCATGTTGCTAGCTGGTGGGGGGGCAGAAGCGTACCCACTGGGAGGCACTTGCTGAGGTATGGGCCGTTGGGGTACTACATTGTGTCCATTAGTGTGACCAGTGGTGTGTCCATTCGTGTGACCGGTGGTGTGTCCATTCGTGGGTTCATTCCCAGGCAGTGCTGGAAAAGGGTGTGTGGACACCGTCTTCTGTTCACATGCCTTCCCTTTGGAGCCAGGCTTACAGACACAGAGCTGAGGCCTGAGGCACATTCCTCCGTTCTGGCACTGAGGGATGCAGTTGGCTATAACACAAAACCCAGACATAGAAGAAAGAGAAGAGGAAAAGAAAAAGAGAAAGGAGAGACGGATGGAGAATGAAAATGAGTGATGACAAGGTCACATACAAGTATGCAAGCATATGGATAATCTGGACTTGTATTTTCACAATTTTAAATGCACACTCATACACACTGTACCTTATTAATTTACTCATTGCATGGTATACAACTACAGTATGTAGAGGGTGCTCATTATAAAGTTAATCAAACATTAAAAGAACAAAGAAAATATTCAAGACCCCAGTCTCTTTTTGTCTACATTCTCAGCATTAATTATGACATATGTGGCTCAGTAATGGTAATGGTAAATAGTCTGTATTTATATAGCACTTTTTTAGGCTTAATGACCACTCAAAGCGCTTTACAGTACAGGTTATTGCCATTCACCCATTCACACACACATCCATGCATCTATGGTGCATCTATTGTGCATCTTTTTTCTATGAGGGGCATTTAAGGGTTCAGTATCTTGCCCAAGTGGGAAGACTGAGATCAAAATGCCGACCTTCTGATTAGAGGACAACCGCTCTACTGCCCCGTGGCAGACTTGACTAAGAATAGCCTTAATAGTTTAGTAGAAAACACAGTCAACAGAGTAGAGAGTCTAAATCTAAAACAATCCAGCTAATTACTTAACATCTTTTCAGACAGGTAGCCAGCCAATGGCTTGGTAGTTGTTAAGTGTAAATGGAAGACAGTTGGTGAACTACAACAAATCCCATTTACCTTTTAATGTTATTCTTTTAAGGGTATTACTTTAGGAGCTGTGAATTTTTGATCTATGAGGCAAATATTAGCTTTAGCAGCTAAGAGTTGCAGCAGTGGGAAGTTATAGTTAAGGATTGTCAGTCACGCGTCAGAGGTAAAGACAAGGAACTCTTAATGCATGAACCAAACAAGAGATGAAACCAGCGCCTCAAGAGACTGGAAGCTTATATAGTACAATGATTGATGAAGTCCAGTACGTTGCAGTTGGAGCTTCTTTAATACGGTGCAACAACTGGTACTTCAACATATTGTAAAAGAGTGTCAATGTCGACTGTTTGATGCAAACTGTTTTAATTGGCCTATTAAAGCACCAGGACACAGCTGCTTTAAAAAAATACTGTACTGTAAAGCACCTGATAAGTATTCTGCCATGTTGCGCAAAACTAGCAGCAGCAAACTCCATGTAAACAAACACAGCTGATCGTCAGCTGTGCTGCGGCTGCGCGCCTCTGCGACGTCACCCCAGTGAAAGCCTGGGATGTAAACAAAGCAACTTGGACTCACAGGGGACTGGTGCTGGCGATTCATAGTAAATAAAGAGTTTCGCGGCAGATAATGCATTATTTAGAGGCTGTATTGTGGATGCCCCAGTCACTTGTGTTGTATGGATATACGCCGATCACGTGTGGATCTAAAAGCGTCCGAAGGACTCCAAGTTACTCCAAACCTTTATGGTCTTGAGTTCCTATTTAAGTGGGTATTTTCCAACATTTCTCATTATTTATTTTGACAATCTAAAGATTAGGACCATGAATTTGTTATAATCAGCTGTTGAGTGTATGATGTAAAAAGATAGTTTGATGGCTTACTGCCCATGTTGTCAATCTGTCTATTTGTTCTATACTTTGTTCCTTAGCAAGATACAGTGCAGACATTAACACAAGACAACAACAGGGTGCTATTACTTAAATACATCCCAACAATTAATCATTAATATAGAAGTTACAATTTGAAATTATTTCATTTGTGTAATTTTCAATGGAACTGAAATTTAGTAAAATTAGTATACATATGATAAACGATTTCTATAGGAAAAAAATGCAACTACAGATTGTGAACTTTAATGATTGCTATGCTTTCCATGTACAATTACCTATATAAAGTGTAACCAACTCTGATTCTAACTCCACCCACTGTAGAAAAATGCTAAAACTGGGCAGGTGGATGAGGGCTGAGGGAAGTTTGGCTAGATGTGAGAGTGACAGTGTCACAAGACAACTATGCCACAGAGGACTCTTTTGAAGTGGAAGACTTTTCACCTTCAGAATCTACTAAGGTGGGCATTAGTGTTGTGGAGGACCATGGTGGTCCCTAGTTTGAGCCGTTGGCTCCAGTTTAGTTGGGCCTAAAGCTGGAGCTCTCTGTGTTGAGGGAATGGAAGGGGATGGGGGGTGTCTCTGAGTGGTAATATGTTAGTTAAGGCTAATGTCAATTAATTTTCAAATAAATTATAAAGCCAGGTAATTACCATACATATTTTTCTACTACATGAAATGTCGAGGAGTGACACACCATCATCCCCATCAATAATGCCTGTTAGCCAGGTGTGCAAGCAGCCACCACAGTAGCCTGCCTATCTTAGAGAACGTGTGTTGTAGGGAGGTGCCAAAGCTAATGCTATGCAATTACATTAAGACCAGACCACAGTTTGTCTATAAACACCATTTCCCTAGTCTAATAATTCATCTGCCCACATTATCAGGCATTCATTTTAATGTAAATCTCATGACATGGGTCTCATGACATCCCAAATGGGTATGAGCCATGATTAGCCCATGACGTGCTAATTTCTTTTTTATAGATTTGGTGAGAAATGTAACCACCATTAATGTGTTTTAGCACAGTACAGTCATATCATTTAGTTTACAGTTCAAAAACAAATGAACAAATAAACAGTCACTTACAATTAACCAATTAACCAGTCCAGTCTGACCCAATAATTATTTAGTAGATGGAAGTACAGAATGTGTGTGTGTGTGTGTGTGTGTGTGTGTGTGTGTGTGTGTGTGCATCTGCCCAGGGGAGCAAGAAAAAGCCTGTAATTACACAAAGCCCTACTGTCCCCAGGCAGCTGATGATAGGGGCTTCCTTTCATCAACTACAAAGGCTCCCTTACAGACAGCATACAGCAGTTTACATACTCAACTCCAACACGCACATGTACTTGCATGTACAGATATGCTGGTTAAACCATACAAAGGAAGGTGATGTAGGATAACACACACCCACATCTAGACTTTCCTCTGACTGCATCCATTCCTCAGTCTAGCTAGCAAGAGAAATGACTCAGAAAGAGACTGGCTCTCCCAGGGGTTCCTGAGGGTGTGTCACCTCTCCATTTTGCTTATTAGTCTAATTAGTGGCTTTGACATTTGTGAAAATAATTACTGATGGAAAACTAAGCCACTAAGACATCTGCTGGCAAACTCACACTCTCTGAGGCTGTTCCCAACATATTGTACAAGATCTTTAGTGAGTGAGAAATTGAGTGAGTGAGTGAGTAGTATATACAGTTCCTATTATGTCATCAGGAAGTGCAACTCATTTTTGTTGGCCACTCCGACACTCTCAGCTCCGGTGTCAGGTGTTTGCCTAGCTCTGCCTCCAAGTCTGGAATTGCACACCCATCACTGAAATGCGCACAACCAAAGCAGAAACTACAGTGGTATGGCAAGTTAACACTGACTGATGATGCTGTCAGCAGCCCAGCAAGAGAGACACTCTACAATGTGGTAGGATTTCATTACTGAACTATGACCAAGTCCCCAAGTTGATGTCTATATGGTACAAAAGGATTGAACACTTGAATCTTTAACTTACCACGGCACGCCCATACATGCTCCAGAAGTTTGTACCTAGTCTGGTTTCAGCCAGTCCCAAAACACTCAAGTAACAGTGGTAAACTTATGGCATCACCGCTGTGGCTACTGTAGCTTCTACAGTAGCTTCTACAGTAGCTTTCAGATGTGTATGCTTACTAATGCATTCCCACTATCCATAAATCTGCATTTTACAATGCTTCACAAAGCATTATTTTAACATGAATGCAAACCTTACTACATGCATGCATACATGTTATTGAGACAGTTTACAATTTGTAAAAATGTTTTGCTGGTGTGAGCAAGGTCTAATTCTATATATGTTATTGCTGGCAACTCGTTTCTTTTTGCCGAAGAACCTTGAAACAAGAAAAATTAAGTATAAAGAATAACTTCTTCAATACATGTGAGGTGTGAGTGGTGAGGTTAACACACTTTAACAGTATGGAATTTCTTCAGTCCAAAAAGTAGGTGTCCAAGTACTGACTTTCTACTTTCATCATTTATTATCAGTTGAGTTACACCTCCTCCATAGAGTAATTACCTCAAAAGTGACATCATTGTTGTATTTTCCCCCCTGGAGCTGAGTTATTTTCACATTTTGAAACAACCCCACGGCTAATTTTCCACTTTGGTCATAGCTTTTTTGCTTTTTTTTCCCAACAAGTGTAAATAGTTTTCATCTCCCCCGCCCCACCCCCAAACCTCTCTGGTCTGGAACAGAGGCTGCCATCTGTTCTGCGAATAGTTTTCACTCTCCCTCTCTCAGACTGAGGTCAGCTACATAAGAGCTCTGTTCTGTGACGAGGGTGACAGACTAAGTGATGGTAATTTACTTGTTAGCTGGGGACAGGAAAGAGATCAGTCATGCTGATGCCCTTGCCCTTTTGATCAAACTCTGCTGAGCATGGCACTCAGAGAGCCCCCCCCCCCCCACACTTAGGTCTGCTAGAGGTCTGCAAGAGTTAAAAATATTTTTGGGTGTGTGAGTGTTCATGTGGTGGGAAGGTATAATGATTTTCTTTGTATCAATGTATTAATGCCTCAAAATCAAAATGAAGAGAAGAAAATTGCTCCGGCTTTATGGGTAACTGCAACAGTGTGTATGTGGCTGGGACAGATGTTCACTGAATTCAGATGCAGGTAGCGGTGGGAAGATATGACATCGATACATATGAGGTATTGAATTCCACATTATCTGAGTCACTGCTGGGCCTCAGAGCTCAGATTGGCTCTGATAAGACTGTTGAGAATCTTTTGGCCTCGCTAATCCTGTGGGCGAGAGATACACTTATCTCTTCACTGGCTAGGACTGACGCCAAACAAACCCTGTCATATTAAACAGCCTATTTATTCAAAGTAATGCATTGCATCTACTTTGACTTAACTCCAGCACTGTATATATCACAAGGTAAACAACCACTTACACATACAAAAAAATACTCTAATCTAGGATGATACAAAACATAAGTGATCATTGTTTGCTGCTGGCGCATGGCTGATTGAGCCCATACGGGGTCACAAAAAATGTGCTGTTAGGCTCCTGATTTTCCCCACAAACCTCGCCTTCAGTCCTCTGTGCAGTCTCCACATTCCCTAAAGAAAATCTCCTTTATATCACTACCCATCAGTTTTTTTTCAGTGATAACACTGTAATCACTCACGCTGTCCCCATAAAAGTTGATGAGTTCCTGCATCAGTTAAGAAAACCCTGAGTTGTCTCACATTTCATGAGTGAATTAACTGGCCAAAAGATCAATGTGGGGGCAACGCCATGACAGGCTGTAAATTATACATAACCAAGTCTTAAAAATGCCTGAAAACAAATTGCGATGTCCAACTAACAGCACTTTCAGCAGCCCTGCAGGAGAGGAGCTCCGTGGTGCAGCAGGATTTCATGACTGAGCTATGACCAAGACACCAACATTTACTTTCTCTGACTGTGTAGCTTATACATCCATAATAATGAACACAGACTTTAAGTTTGAGGTGAAACTAAGTCATATACAGAAGTGTGGTGTGATACAACTGCAGCTGAGTTGAACTGACAGCACCTATGCAGAATGAATAATATATTTCTTTTTGTAGATATCTTGTAGCCTTCAGGTGTATGTAAAAGCTCTGGCTTCAGCTGTCACACGTGCATTCTTTTACAGCTTCTACCTAACCTTTATCACCACAAAGGAAAGGACAGCAATTAAAATGAGACTGAGGGAACCAAAACTTAGATCTTATCAAAGAAAATCAACGTGTCCTGTTGACAATGAGATTGACCTCTGATGTCAACTAAGTCACAATACTTTTTCCATTGTGGTAAATCATTCTATTGTTGGATAGCTCATTCAGAAAGCTCTTACCTGCTGTGGTGGTTAAGTAGGGTGAGTTTGGACATCATTCAGACAAAATACCCAAGACAGTCATGTCTTGATTGACTCGACTCCCCAATTTGCCCTGTGAACCAAAGTGTTGAACCCATTGCTGGACAGTTATTGTGCTTCCCTTTTACAACACCTGCAGCAACCCTCCAACGACAGTTCTGCCCATGGACACAGTAATGAGCTGTAATGGGCTTTGTCACTGGGCAATGAGTAGTGAAACATTTGAGTCAGCAAGTTGCCAGGTGTTCTTGTAGCAGACCCACATAGGGAAAAACATTTTTGATTGTCTTTGTGTGCGTGTGTGTGTGTGTGTGTGTGTGTGTGTATGGGTGGACAAACTACCCTCATATTTTTACACATTGCCACAGAGATAAAGACAAAGACATGGATGGGAGAAATTTAAAAATATATATATTTTCTTTATGATATTATAACAATTGTTGAACAATAAAAAAAGAATGGCTTTACAACTCAATTATTGGTTCTGCTCTAGTTATAATGACAGAGATAAGAAGAGCAACATGAATTTTGTTTTTAGATTAGTAAATTGGGAAATTGCCTCAGGGCACGAGAACAGTCCTGGATGAGATACTGCATGTCAATTGGTTGTACTGATTAGATTAATGGAAAATTTAATAGAAAATCTAATGAAAAAGTTGTACAATATCAACCTCAGAAGCTCAGAGTTCTCCCTAGGTTCCTGGAGGGTGGGCAAACATTAGCCAGAGGAAAGGTGAAACAAATATGTTCACTGATGAGGTGACTGATATGCCCTGAATTAACCCTTCACATTTTTGTGAGTGATCATTGTCAAAACGACAAAAGCCTTACAGTGAATGGATTTCAGCTGGACTTTTTTCATCATGACTCTCTATCTATTTGGCATCTTACTAAAATGTTTGGTTGGTTGACGTCATTATCACTGGATTACGATGTACAACTACAGCCATTGGAAAATCCCACAGTAAGATTTGAATGTTTATTTTTACTCTTAGTATTAATACTTTAATATAAATAAACATAATGAATGACAATCTTTTAATGTAGAAATAAACTTTTTTCCTGCAGATTGTGCTGTGAGGCTTTGCTCTGCTCATATATAGGTATGCATGACGATAGATATTGCTTGGTTAGTGACCATCAGTTGTACACTTTTTTTCATGATGCATTATGGGATAAATGACAGCACTATATAGGGTATAAAAAACATGCACTAAAAAGTGATTAGTGGATGAGTTTGGTCACAGCCACTAGCTCTAAGAGAGCAGATCAGAAGTTTCAGTTTGACCTGATATCGGATTACTCACAGAATAAATGTAGCAAAACCTGATGTGATCTTTTGCGACTGTGGCTCAGGAGGTAGAAAAAGGCTGTCCTCTGACAACCACACTGAACCCCAAATTGCCCCAGACGGCTGTGCCGACAGTGTGTAAGTGCTGTGGGAAAGTGCTGCACAGAAATGCTCGGTATGAATGTGTGTTTGAAGCGCAGGACAGGATGTGTGATTATGTGCTCTGTGGATGTGACTTGTATCGTAAAGCATGGCTGATAAAGCTAGAAAATAGCTATATTAATGCATTCCATTTGCTCTTTAGGTTGTGGTAAGGTAGATCAGGGTTGTAACACCAGCATTGGCGTTAGATCTGATTTACTTTCGATGATAGAGATCTATCAAAATGAACCCATATCAGTCAAACCTAAAACTGTCTAGTGTCAAAAAATGCTGGCCCTCAATTGTTACAGTACGGATAATATGGTCATGTCTTGTAGAGGAACCCTATGTCGCTTTTATGACATCAATCTTATAAGTATACTTTTACCCAGTTATAATGGAGGCAGCAGTCAATAGTTTGGCTGCTTTCTTTCAGGGAAGCAAACCGTAGAATTCTGATTTACAAAGATGTTTTGTCTGAGACATAGACATGATGTGTTCCCTTTAGGCGGATTTGACAAAGCACGATTCTGCTCCGCAATTCAATAATCTGCCAACATCTGACTTCATTCAGTCTGGGGGAGAAACTGGAATGTCTCCTGGTCATTTCTCCTGAATCAGATGGGTTTAGTGTAGGTGAATCACAAGTTGACTTATTTGGCTGCCAAGAGAAGAAACAAACAAAAACTGTGTGCTCTATGTCAACACAGAAAGGTCCAACAAACACTCACCGAGCACAGATCAGGAACACCATACCATACAGAAAGTCCTTATTTTCTAAAACTGCCCCCCCTAGCCCTCAGTTCTTTGTGTCTGCTCCATGTTGACGAGACTGCATCACATCATCTCTGCTGGTTTGTCAGCTGCACATTCATACTGCCAATCTTTTGTTCTACCACATCACAAAGGCTCAACTGGATTCACAACTGGTGACTGAAGTTCACTGAACTCACTGCAAAGATGGTAAACTGTGGCCATAAAGGGATGAACGTGGTTAGAAACAATACACAGACTGACATCTATGGTTTATTGGGGCCCAAAATGAGTCAAGAAAACATTCGCCATATCATCACCACCAGCAGCAGTCTGTACTGTTGACTGGCAGGTTGTCACCATGGATTCATGATGTGAACACCAGATTGTGACTCTACATCTGCAGTCTCAGCAGAAATCCATAGTCATCAGACCAGGCTTCATTTTTCAGTCTTCAACTGTCCATTGTTGGTGAGTCTGTGTCACTGCAGCCTCACATGTCTGTTCCTGGCTGACAGGAGTGGAACCTGATGTGGTCTCTGAAGTTGTAGATCATCCACCTCAAGGTTATTGATTTTGATACTTCTCTGTTCACCACAGTTGTAAAGAGTGGTTATCTGAGTTACCGTAGCCTGGCTACTGTCAGCTCCAATCAGTCTGACCATTCTCCTCTGACCTCTGAACTTACTCAACCACCACTATCCAGTTTCCACCACTTATCTGGTTATGGCTCACTGCAAGGTAGGCCAGATACATAGCCGTGTACTACAGCTCTTCCTGGAGGATCCAAAGACTTTCCCAGGCCAGATGGCTCATGTATTCACTTCAGCATGTTCTGGGTCTGCTCAGAGTACCTCCCAGGAGAAATCCTGGTAATATTGAATGAACTCCCCACCATGTTTTTAAGAATGAGCACAGCCACTCTGTGAGGAAAACTAATTTCCTTCTCTTGCATCCATGATCCTTTTCATTTGTCACTATCAAAAGACCATAGGCGTGAGTTGGAATGGACTAAATCAATCAGTAAATTCAAAGCTTTGTCTTCAAGCTGTTAGTCTGTTAGCTCATTCACAGTACAGCCTTAAACAGCCTTAAAATTATTATATATGGTTATTCAAGTTAATGATGTCATGTGTATGTGTTAAAGGTACGGTGTGTAGAATTTTGTGATATCTAGTGTTGAAGTTGCATGTTGCAGATGAACACCCCTCACCACACCCTCTCCTTCCAAACATGAAAATGAACCTGTGGTAGCTTACCAAAAAGGTGTTTAGTTTGTCCAGTCTGGACTAATGTAAAAAACATGGCGGCCTCCGTAGAGAGGGTCCCCTCGATGTAAATATAAAGTATTTGAATATAAAGGGCCTTTCCTGGGCTGAAGAAAAGTATAATTCATATTATTTAAATGAAACGAACTAGTGAAAACATCATGAGAATTATTCTACATTAAATTTCTTCCAATAGATCCCTTTCACCTAAATCTTACACACTGGACCTTTTATTTACATGGAGCCTTTGACACTTGAGGGGCTGAGGACACACAGATAACTGTAATAATAAATGTTGAAGGAGGACATCCCTCAATACAGAGAAATCTATCAATACTATTTCTATAAAAAATTAATAGAATAGATAATATAAACTTAATGAGCCAGCACTTTAATCACATACAAAAATTCAATTAAAACTAAACTAAAAAGATAATTGATTCACCAGTTTGATCTAGGTTTGCACCTCTTTGAATTCGGAACCCCATATCAGGATATTAATAAATCATTTTTACTAGTTAGCGCAAGATTGTGCAAGCAATATAAAGGAATTGTGCTTCAATTGTTTTTTTAATATCGGTTTTTACATTTTAAAGCACAGGGCTCAGCATGGTGACTTATTAATTTGCACATCATTTGTGCATATATTGCAGGCAAAACCTTTTTGCTTTATTCTCACATTATGAGAATCACACATTAGCTTAATAAACTGTTTTAACTTTAGAACTGTTTGTTAGGCTTGCGAAAATGTATAATTGCACAAATAATAAAAGAACACTTTGTAGTTTTGGAAAAAATTATGTTAATATTTAACTTCTCCATAACAGTTTGAGCAACATTTTGTGTGCAGTAAAAAAAAGATTTATTTATATTTCACTGCGATATACCCATTAGACTGTATTCCATCTCACGACCTCGTCACTTCAACCATAGCAAGACTGGAATTCTACAACTAAACTGACATGAATCTGTATTAATCTTTTGCTATAAGCTGAGTTGGTGAACATTAGATACAAAAATTCCCCCCATCCACCAGTTAACAACTATGTACTGCTGGACTCTGGGGAAACGGAAAGCAACAACATCAAAAAGAATGAAAGCTATTTGTACCTATTAGCTTCAACATCCTTTTCAATGCCACCTTGCAAGACTGGAGTGTCTGTTGATCCTCAAAGGATAAATGGTCACATAGAACAGTCGTCAGGGGCATGGACAACAGAAAGGAATGTACTTGAACATCCCAAACACACTTTTATTACGTTGATCCAGCTCACCAGTATCGGCCCCCACCTGTTCTTTCTAAGTTAAATCTTTTTAAAGGTATATGTGTTTCAGTAACTTCTCCATAGTGCTTCTCTGTTGTGGAAGACAAAGCAATGAAGGCACTGGAGAGAAGCTGTTTACTTATTAAAAGGTTGGCAAGATCATGGAAATATGTAAGTGATCTGACCCCTGGATCTGGGCCAAGAGGTATTATCCATTTCAAGTCTGCTTCTCTTTTACTCTGAGACACACGCTCTTGCCTGATGGACAATATAATAACAGTCTTCTCATGACTTGGCAGGCAACTGCCCAGACACAGGTCCTCATTCATGAAATGCATGTTTGTACAGATTTGATCTTAACTTATGCATATGCACACACATTCATGTGCTGCAGGATTTATCAATAGTTCTTGAAATATGGATAAATGGCTGGAGGAACAAATTGCATCTATATTGCTGGGTATACTGCTTGGGAACTGATTTGTGCATAAAAACAAATAAAGCCCACAATGAAATACAGCATATCAAACACCAATATTAAGTATACCCTGAAAACAACAGGCTTGGAAGATGAAATGTTGACAGAATAAAGCAGAGTCAACAATTATGTATGTGCAGGGGTAATTAACTACACACAACAAGGAGCCACTTCACCTTGAGCGATTAAGTCCTCCGAGTGTATTTACTGTTTCCTAATTTATATCCAGGCGGTTATTAACACTGTATCCAAGCCAGTGTATCACAGTGCAAACCCCACTGTTAATTAGAAAACAACTGGGCCCTGAGTATTTTTTTAGTGTTTCATTGTCTACCCAGGTTTTGATTAGTTTTAGAAGTTAGAGGTAAGTGCAAGCCAACAGCCATTTAGAACTGTCTCATGTAGGTGATCTATGGTACCAAAGAGGATGATTAAAAAGATTTTAGAATATAAGACTGTGGTGTAAAACTTTCTGTGAGTAATGTTACATACATGTTTAAGAAATAAATATTTTACATTATATGTAAAGGAAGCAAACAACACATGAACACGAAAATGTGTCTTCTCGAAATACAATTTATTTACTATTAATTTGCAACTGCTAAAAATAAGACATGACTTCTCATTACATCAATGTTATATAAACATTAAGAAAAATTGTTTTTACTTGTTAGAAAAAATGTAGTTTGGGTGCCTGGTGCACTCTGGCTAGCATCTGTTGTTGTGATATGTGGCTGGGAACTGCTGTATTAATATAAGGCCGTTGTTGTGTTGAAAGGACTTGAGTGCACTTACGCTTCGTGCACCGCTGCGACCCCTGAGCTTTGCTCCATCCATGACAGCACTGCCCTCCACAGATGTTCACCCTGCAGAGAGAAATCAAGCACAGGCAGATGAAACAAACAGACGCTAACGTTGAAATGTCAAACACAACAGCAACAGAAAGGAACCCAGACTTCCTCTGCTGTATATCAAAACTAAGAGTTAGTTGTTTTCGAGTTAATTTTACTTTGCTCTGGCTCTTTTAGCTTTGGAGACATGTTGTTTCAATTAGACTGTACATTTGACGAACAGTTATCTCCTTTAGTCAGGTGCCAACATCAACTACTTGTTCAGTTCACTGGAGGAATGCAAGTCTTGCTGGGCTGTCATCAGACTTTACTTGTGATTTTTACACAGGAGGCTGTTTCTGAATATACATGTATTAAAGGTAAGCAGCAGGCCATGTCAACTTTAATTTGATGTCTGCAACATCTACAGCAGTTCACACTGTTGTCCACAGGGTTCATGGGGTTCGAGACAAGTCACGTCATCATGTAACTTTTCCACCATAGTTATCTGATTTTTGGCACAAATCAGGCTCCACCAATTCTCACCGGATATTTTCCAGACTTGAATGGCCTCCCAAACACAGATCTCCTGAGATGTGGTTTGGCCTTGTGACACTAAATGTGACAGGGAAGGCAAGAATTTTCTGTGATACAGAAGTAACTGAGGTGTAGTGTTTATAGGGGTAGGTTTGTTGAAGCCAACCTGAATCTGGCCAACTTAGTTTTACTACAAAACTTTGGTTTGGAAAAAAGGTCTTGATTGAGTCAAGCTGTTGGAAGCTGGGAAGTGGAAGCTGGGAACTCACGACTCAGATCATCATCATCATAGAGACTGGGTTAAATAGACTCACCACCTCCTAAACCTCCTGAAGACTTTGAGATAAAAAGAAAAGAAAATATGTGCATAATTCAATTGTGGGCCATCTAATGTAGAAAATTGATTAGTACAGGCCCTGGTCACTACAGCTGAGAAGACATTTGTGAGGGAGGATCAGCTGAACTGCACTTCATACAGGCTGCCAGCACTGGCTTAACCTGCATCACTTTGTCTGTCTAAATGAAGTGATATGACATCAGTACAGTGTTTCCCACAGTTTGGAGACAGTCTGGGTAGGGGGGGGGTGCTCCTCATATGGTGGTGAGAAGCATTTCGTTTGAGATTCAGCTGTGAAACATCATTGCATTAATCAGTTGTCCATTCCTTGCCTGTAATTCATTTAAAAACACTTAAATACCTAAATATTTCAAAGTAGCTGTCATATTTTTTTTAATCCAAGTCACCACAATATGTATCATGGAAAAGGTAAGTGGGGCATAACACATTAAGTAATACTGCAAGTCTTGCATGATGTACAGTGAGCAGCATTGTTTGTCTTTAACAGGTAACTGGTGCAATTGAAAACATACTTTTGTTACTGGGCAAATGTTGTACCAAAATCACATGAAAACAAGTTATGCATTCACACACACACACACACAGACACACACACACACATCACCTGATCCTTCCAGCCTTGTGTAACCTAGTAATGAGACTGAGAAGAGCTTTGGGTAGGGGGACACCAGTACACTGCCAAACTGTATTCACTAATCACACATCAAAATGTTCCAATGGGCCAGAAACTGACCAGCTGAGGTCAGGCTGCTGGACCACACACAGCCTGACAAACTTGTGTTCTTCTGCTGTATTTCTACTGTATCACAATCAACACACCCCCACCAACAAAGCCTTGTGCTTTGTGTTCCCACAGAGCTGTTATCATTCTGAATGTCCGCTAAGACAGAAACCTCCCACACATTTGGATGGATCCCTCTGGTCAGAGGTCTGGATTTAATTAGGTGGGAAATGGTTATTCAGGTGAGGAACAAATGCCCCATTTTAACACTGATGTTACATGTGAGGGAATCATGTTCAACCTATGGGTAAGAAAATGAAAATGATTTGAGGTATTCTACACTGAAGAGAGAAGCATCAGAGTCAGTTGGAAACTGGTTCTTCAGGCCACATTTTTTAACACTGGTCATGAACATAGAAATACATAAAATAACATGAATCCTACTCTTAGGTTTAAAATAAGATGCTGGTAGAAGGCCTGGCTCTTTAATGTCTTACACTGTAATCAGCCCATATGACACTATGATAAAAGCAATGATCTAATGTTTGTCTTATCCGGCTTTGAATTGTACTTGCTGCTTCAGATTCAGAGTCCTGGTGTTCTTCGTGATCATTCTCTGCCAAGGCAGAGGCAATTCACTCTGATGGATGTGTTTTGTTGAAGTAAAAGCTGAGCCACAAAGCAATGGTTTGCTCAGTTCATAAACAGGAGTCAAAAATGCACCTTTTGGACTTAATTGTGTGAATTGGTTGTTTGGATGAGCAGTAAGCTAACCAGGGTTGCCTATGAATCAGGAGGTAAGGCAACAAAACAGAAGTTGGCGGTCCGATCCCTGGCTCCTTCAGCACAATTCCTTGGGCAAGTCACTGAGCCCCCAAATTGCTCCTGATGGCTATGTGTCTAGATATGCCCCTGGAGCTAGTCAGTTGGCTAATTCACTGTTAGTGAGATTGTTAGCCAGAAGAGAATTATTATCCCTTTGTACTATATCTATATTTTGGCTGTCACTTATTTTATATGTTATATTTTATAACAAGTGAATGTGATGTTTTGGTGTGATTGTGGCATTACACTGTCATGGACTAGAACATTGTTTTTATTAGAAACACCTGTACTTTTCTTATGATGAATAATCTAATTTAAAAGGGCTATGAAAGGCTTTACGACAGGTAAGGTTTGGCTTAAATTTAAAAGTATACATACAGAGGAAAATACGGTGCATTAGAGGACTAATCAGAGAATAGTGGCTTTCAACCAGGAGACTGTGGTTCAAACCCTGATATATTTCTTGTCGGTGGCCACTTATTCATTTCATTTATTGTTGTTCAGTTTTTACTCAGAAAGTGGTTAGTGATAGGAAACAAGACTTGTTTAGGTTGCCGAAAACCCACAGGATCTATCCAGCAGTTGTCAGAAGAAACATATACCTACAATGAATTCCCTTGGACATTTTTTGCATACTAGATACACCTAAGCCAAGGAGGTTATGTTTTTACCCCTGTCCTTTTGTATGTTTGTAAGTTGTTTTTTTTATTGTCAACAATATTACATAAAAATGGCTGCACGGATTTCTAATTTGCTGCAGATTCAATCAAAAATCCGGGTGTGCCGGATTTAAATGTGGTTTCATGGAGGGGTAGGCTTTTTTCCAGTGCCATTCTAGTTAATGACATGTTCTCGCCCTGGAGCACGGCCACAACCACAACTTTCAGAGGGTGCATTCTAACCTCTTTTCAGTCATGTAGAAGGTACTGAAGTGTAAATGCAACAATGCCTGAAGCTCTTGGCAAGATACCATTGTCACCACCACCACCACCCGCTGCCAGTTAGCAACCACATTTGACAGCAAAGAAAAAAAAGTGATAGAAATAGAAGCAAAACAAGAGCTAACATTGGCATTGCGTCCCAATGCAGAAGAAAACTAAAAGTGGGTAAAATAATTGAAATTTAATGCTGATTGCAACATATCCTCAAGACTAGAAAGGGAACTACTTTGGATGTCATTTAGTGATACGAAAAAAATTGCATACTCCACCTTCTGCTCAGGTTGAAGTCTGTTGTCTAATGCTATGTTCACATTACATTTAATGCTCATTTCCAATTTGACGGATACAACTGTTCGTGTCACTAGTACTGTGCCCATTCTAAACATGCTTGTTTGGAATGGGTTGTTTGCTTGTCCTGTGTTAAAGCTCCAGAGTCTACAGCAGAAGTTTTACTTGACATTAGTGAGTCTTTCCAAAAAAGTTCTGCAACATAGTGTCACTTTTTATTGTTTGCGTGCTGGACGTTTTGTGCAGAGCTTTTTATGTCTATGGATATTAATAAGCAAGATTTCAAACACTGCTATAGATCATCCCACGACGTAGATGTAGACATGTTCAACTTGGTCTGCAGACTGAGCACCCCCACTGACTGCAAGGAGCTGTTAGCCTGTGTAGTCAAATGTCATCACATTCGACACTGCATTTCTTCAAGCCACTAACAATACACAAGCCAACTGTGAAGCCGATAGGATGAACAGTTTACGAGATATGCATTCCACATACAGACAGACATGAGTGGAATTAGTAAGTAGTTTACATTCATTTTACCATTAATTTCTGTTGTTAAACTGCCAAGCGTGCACAGATTTGATTGAAATGTGAGCCACACGCACACCAGGATTGTTTGTTTTGCTATTGACCAATATGCTACAAATGATAAGGATGAGAATGCAGAGGCGTCGAGCGGTAAAAGCTAAAGCTGCTCTCCACCATGCTTTGTATTTGCCAGGCGAGGAGGTGCAGCCACTTAAAGGTACAGTGTGTAGAATTTAGTAATATCTAGCGTTGAAATTGCATGTTGCAGCTGAACACCCCTCACCTCACCCTCTCTTTCCAAACATGAAAAAAAGAAACCGTGGTAGCCTTTAACTGTCATAAAAACTCAAAAGGTGTTTAGTTTGTCCAGTCTGGACTAATGTAAAAAACATGGCGGCGTCCATAGAGAGGACCCCCTCAGTGTAAATATAAAGTATTTAAATATAAAGGGGCTTTTCTGGGGTAAAGAAAACTACAATTCATGCAACTTAGATGAAACGAACTAGTGAAAACATCATGAGGATTATTCTACGTTAAATTTCTGCTAATAGATCCCTTTCACCTAAATCTTACACACTGGACCTTTAATGATGACGAGGAGCACATAACCTGAGAGCAAACATGAATCAGATAGAGGACCATAAAAAGGGGCCCAGACCTCATGTGAAAAAAATGTTATTTGGTATGTTCACACTTGCGTGAAAAATATCAGTGTCAGGATTGTGTGACTTGAAGGCCCAAAGAGATTGGATTAGGGCCATTTCACCATGGGATGTAAATGTAACCTAATAGGGTCAGGAAGGGGTCAATGAACAACAGTCCATGGAAGAGGTCTAATTAAGCAAAATAGAGAGCACCTCAGTGGGTGGACCAGTGTATAGCACCTCTACAACTATAAACTCATTGCTTTGGATGAGTTTTTGTGAGACTTACATCACATTCTATGTTAGACACGAGAGGGGCTTGGGCCACCTAACAACATGGCTGAGGGTTGTGAGGGATGCAATGGAAAGTGTGGATTCACAGGCTTGACACTGATATGAGTTTAAGACATGAGATTAAGCACAATTAGACGACATCAGTTTTAATTGAATTCCGATATCGTAGTTCACAATTAACAGGTCGTGTAGCCCAGTGAGAGTGCAACCAACTCCCAAATCATCACTGTCACCTCCACAGGTGTCTGAAAACTGCTAAGTTCAAGTCAGTGTCACTGAGAAGTCAGAGCCTGATGACACTGGAACACTGTGTGTGTGTGTGTGTGTGTGTGTGTGTGTGTGTGTGTGTGTGTGTGTGTGTGTGTGTGTGTGTGTGTGTGTGTGTGTGTGTGTGTGAGTTCACTCCAGAGGAAAGACCAACCCAAACATGTCCATTATGTCTGTGTCATTAAGATAAGGTGAGAGTGCAAATGTGCTTTTTAGATCCGTTTTGACTGTGGTGCCTGCTTGGTTTATGATCAAAGCTGACGGGAAGTCATTAAGTTCATTCTCATTCCCTTACATTCCTCCGTCCTGACATGTTTTTCTCTGACTTTCTTACCCGGACAGCTTCATAACCTGCCGCTGCTGGCTCTGCTCCTGTCCGCTGTGCCGGACCACTGATGGCTGCTGCGGGCTGAACTGGGGCACCGGAGCCGCCTGGTTCCCCATCCTGCGGGTCCGGACCTGGCCGCCGTAGTTGGCGGCGAGCTCCACGTTGTACGTGTGCGGCTGCCCCGCCGCGCCATGACGCGTCGAGATGGAGCTGACCCGCACCCCGCCGTCCCCTCCGATCGAACCCGGCCCCGGCCCCGGTCGGGGCTGCAGTACGTACAGCCTCCTGAAGCCGCTCTGGCCCTGCTGCTGCTCCGCTGACACACACAGCAACACACCGAAGACAAATAAGAGGCCCCGGTTAATCCAAGACATGTCGACACCGAGCAGTGAGTGAAGTTTGGGAGGCAGTGAGTGAGGCAGGGGGCTGTCCAGGTTAATTTCGGCTCCTTTAAAAAAATCTTTCACTTCTTGAAAGTAACAAAAACCTGTGTATTCCTGAGCATATTCATGTAGGTATCGACCTCCAACCTCAGTAAGCTAACTTTACCCAAAGAAAAGCGTCGGTTTCACTGTCAAAAGTGTCAAATAAAAAAGGGCATGTCTCGTAAAAACGTTCCTCGGGGGGCGGGGGGGGTGAATGAGACTCCGCTCCGTGTCCTCCTGTGGCTCGCAGCGTGTCCGAGCTGCCGCGGCTTCCTCCGGACAGTGAGTGAGTCGCTCCGCGGTCAGAGGAGCCGAGAACTCCAGGAAAGTTTCTCCGCTGGAGGTGAACGGTGTCAGCGGCGCGAGCAGCCAGCCTCCAGACGTGACGTCAGGAGGGGGGAGCCTGCACGCTAACCCCGAGAACTGTTCTCCGAGTTTCCTGGGGCCCAAGGGTGAGAGGGGGGACCCAAACCCAAACCCCCACCCACGCACAGGCTCACTGTCTGACCCACCCACACACACTTACACACACTCACACACTCACACACTCATGTTTGTACGTCGATCTTAGTGATGACCAGGCCCGGATCTACACTGCTCAGATTGGGGGGGGGGGCAATAGAAATTTGGGATGGGCACCTTCACACCGTTCACTTAGTGATGAGAATTTTCCAAGTTTTATAGAATGCGTCACTATATCAACAGAACGATCCATCCTCTTTATGAATCAACATTAGAACATTCAAATGAAGATCAATTTTAATCAGAGAATAGTTGTTTTTTCAAAACCAGCCCTGTGACCAACCAGAAATTGAGAAATCAGGAAATTATGACAGGGCGAATGAAAAAAGCAGATTCAAATGGCACAGAATAAAGTTGACCAATTGGGTGGGAAGAGTAGAAATGTGTGTGGGCATTGCCCACCCCTGCACACTTCTAGATGGTGAGGCATTGGTATAATGAATCCCCTAGCCCCTTACCCTCACCTTAACTATCGCAACGCAATGCCTAACCCTAACCCTAAAAGCAAGTCTTAACTCTATTAAAAGTGGGTCCAAAAGGGAGGACCAGTCAAAATGTCCTCACTTTCCCAAAAAAATGTCTATCCTCAAAATGATCCAAACAAATAGAAGTAGGTACAAGCACACATTCCAGGTCTCTGTTACTTAAGACTCACCTCTTGTTTAAATGAGTAAACTGTACAATGTATCAGACATGGGTGACCCTCAAATATCACACAAGTAGGTACCTCTGCAGTTAGTAGTGATCACTACAGACACAGGTCCACAGTATTTATTACGTTTTAGTATTTAATCAGCCTGTTACCTCTGAGATAGCAACTTATCTTATTCTCACACTCACAAGTTCACTCTCTTATTACTTTATAATCAAAGGTTATCTTTAGATATAAAACATTACTTTCTTGTTTTAACTTCTTTATTTTGATCTTAGGATAATGTGAGTCATCCCTTCACAGGCTATTTATTTATATTTGTCAGCTATGGAATATCCCCTTTTAATGTTGTTGAAGTAGTTTGCAATAAGTAAATGGTTTTCTTTTCCTTATTCAAAATATTATATTTTAACCAAAGACAAACCCACAGAAGATGTATTAAAGACTATGTCTACTTGACTTAGGTCACAATATTTGATCCAGACTGAAATTAAGTATATATATATATATATATATATATTATATATAAATATATACAAACCTACCTATTTTCACTTTTTTGCAGCACTTCCGCATACATCTCAAGTCAAGGACAATGTACACACACTCACACATTACCACTTTATTAAGAGCCCAATCAACACTGGCTCCTCCCTTTAATTCTGCTCCTTGTTGACATGACTGCATCTAACAATTTCTGCAGAGTCATCTGCTGCACATTCATACTGCCAGCATGCTTGTGGCTGGGTGAGAGTGTTGAGTCATGTGTAACAGTGGTGCATACACTTGCTGACCATTGTGAATTTGGAGCCCTGGGAGAAGAGCTAATAATGGACCGCATTGTAGTTGGCACAGGAGATTTTAGATTTAGAGTTAAATTATCAGAAAGCTTACAGATGAATGCAGAATTTACTTATTAGAAAAAGCCACAGTGGTTGAAAGTTGAGTCCAGGGGCAGATTTTACATCTAGGTGTGAAGGACCCTGGTAGACTGAGTTTTGGAAGCTCTCCTTTGTCATCAGGACAAGAAGACATGTGGTCAGGTTTTGGCTACACATGTATGCCCATCTATTGTTCACCAATAGTGAGTCCCAAGACAGTGCTACGAGAGACTGAGCACTCATCAGGATACCCAGTCATCTGGATGCAGCAGAGGAAACAGCGAGGAAACACCTCTGGAAAGACTGACCAGCTTGTGATGCCGAATGTCAGAGATGCCACAAAAAGGGAAATCACACAAAAAATGCAGTTCAACTGGGGGCATCCATGACCACAGAGGCACAGATAGAAAGTAATGAGAAAAACTTTGCTTTCTTGAAATGTGTTCAGAGGGAAACACAGAGTAATATGAACTGCTGCATCTGAATGGAAAACAGATTGCTTTCAAACTGGACAATGGGGCAACAGCTACAATAGTCCAAAGCAGCACTGACTCCATTGAAAAGGAACATTGCAGGTGAGACACAAGGTGCTGTATGGACCAGGATATCAGAGGGAGAGTGAGCATGGATAAGTAAACAACATAACAGGACATTTATTTAGTCTGTCTAAGTGCATAGAGCACTGTGAGTGGTCCTCAAGACAAGAAAAGCGCTATATAAATACAAACCATTTAAGCCGCTATTGGGTCTTCCTGCAGTTGAGGCTCTCACATGAATACATTGTGTCTACACAATCCAGGCCCAGCAGAAAGATTGCAAGCCCAGTACCCCACAGCATTTTCTGGAAGAGGTCAATTGAAGGAGCCATATAAAACTCCCATATGCAGTGTCATGCCAAGTGCACCTGCCAGTGCCACAAGTGCCACAAGATCCAAGCGGAGCTGAATCTGATGATGGGAATTTTTCACATTTTCAAAGTGTCCCAACCCATACCATGGTATGCTGGCATGGTCATGGCATCACAATAGCCATGATGGTCAGGGTATGACACTGACTCAAATAGGCCCCAAAAGCACAACTTGGGGTGCTTGGATCCCTCCACAGCTTACTGAACACCTCCCGGATAACGTGGTTACAAGCTGGAACAGTAGATCAGGGGTCTCCTTTTCCTCAGGGACAGGTATGAAAGAGGGGGTAGAAAGGCTGTTCTGAGGGGGAAAACAACTCCTCACACACCTCTGGCCCAGGATCTCTCCAGGACCAGTTGATATGAGGATTGTACTTGCAGAGCCAAGGGAAGGGAATGTGGTATGACTCACCAGAGTCCTCTGTCTCCTTGGAGTCCTCTCTCTTGCTGGATAGAAGGCCAGGAAATGTCCCAGTTGTGTGCAATAGGTGCACCAGCCCTCCCTCATGCGGCGTTTGCGTTCCTCTGGTGATAACCGGGTTCTCCCCAGCTGCATTGGTTCCTCCGAAGAAACAAGGGGTGCTGTAGGAACAGTTGTGTGACTGACTGAGCTCAACAAAGGGGCACTTCCGAAAGTCTTTCTCTGCCGGCTCAGCAGGGATACGCTGATGAATGATCTCTCTCTTTCTCTCTCAAAAAGTATTTTATCAACCTTTATTGTCAGCGCGATGAGTTCATCCAACTCCTCAGGAAGATCCAGGAACACTAAGTGATCTTTGAAAGAGTCTGAGAGGCTGTAGGGGCCTTATTTCATCCGCTCTCCGCAGCTAGGGTCTTCAACTCGCTGGCATAGTCGGCCGCTCTTCTCTTTCCCTGCAGGAGCTGGACTATTGCTCAGGCTGCCTCTTGCCCCAGAGAGATCTATGGAAAAATCTGGGAGAAAGTGAAGAGCGGCACAGTTTAACAGACGGGTGGGCGACTCCACTTGGTGGTGGCCCATGCTTCCCTTCTGCCTGTCAGGTGGGAGATGATATAGGCTACTTTAGACCAGTCAGAGGGAAAAGTCGCCTCCTGGAGCTCAAAATGTAAGTCATACTGGGTCAGGAAGGCTCTGCAGTCACCCGACTCCCCCCGAGTCTGTCTGGGCAAGACAGGTGTAGCGAAACCATGAAAGTCAGTGAGATAAGAATAGGAGCTGATGGAGTGGGACCCGGAGCAGGGAAGGCTGGACCTGGCAGTGAATTCCGCCGCTGGACATCTCTCTCATATCAAGCTGCAGCATACTTTGTTCCTCAGCTGTTCCTACAGCTATTCCTCCTGCAGATTTATCTTCTGTTCCTGGTTCTGTAGAGTGTAACAGACTGGATCTGAGTCGGCTGAGTCCCTACTTGGCCCGATCGTACTATCACACTGACTCAAATAGGATCCAAAAGCATGACAGGCTCACAGGTAAGTGCAAAACATTAGGCAGGAGCAGGATATCACAGGAGTTGGAAACACAGGAGGGCAGGAAGGGGGTACCTGAAACAGTTCAAGAGGTGAGTAGGGCAAAATTAATCAGGAAGACAAAAAACAAGAAACATTAGGGAGAAAGCAAAACATGACCTCAACTATCTTGTGACAAAGGGGCGATGGTGTTCACAAAGCTAGATGCAATTTCTCACCGAGGAGAGTGACATTCATCAACCCATTTGGGCGATATCCATTCAATCACCAAACATTAGGGATTTCAGCAGCCAAGGAGCACTTCCATTGTTGTATATCACAGATGCTGGAGGGATGCGAAGGAGTGCTGTGTCATGCCAGTGACCTAGTGGTGTATGGGGAAAACATGCAGCAACATGATGACGGCCCCTTGTTTTAGATGTACGCTGGATGAATCCCACAACCACTGCTTCAGATTTCATATGCATGAGTCATAGAACCACCATTTTAGACATACGCATGCACCATTTTAGACATACGCATGCACCATGTCTGAAGTTTAAATTTTTGACAAATCACAAGCCTCTGGTGCCACTTCTGAGCACTAAGCACTGAAGGAAGCATTCAGCCACAATGGTACCCACAGGCAAATGGACATGCACTGGCTACCATGAAACGACTGTGGAAAGGAGGAGGTAGGAAACTAAATGCTCTGAATACACACCGTACCACACTGCTGGAAGGTAGCTACTGCCCTGTAAAACTCCTCATGGGAAGACAGCTACACACAACCATGTCACAGGTTCCAAAATCCATACTTCCCCGCAGGATCAGAGGATTCAGGAAGTCTTAAAAGGTGGCCAAATTAAAACCAAGAACACAACTATGTGGCTCCCGAGAGAAAAGATACAAGAGACAGTCACACAAAATTCAACAACACTCAGGTCCTACATTATAATGGACAGATAGATCAGGAGAAACCGCACACACATCTATGCTACTGCACTTTGACATTGGTTGAGTATGATAATGTGATCTACGTGATTAGTGAGGTGAATAGCCTCAAGGGGGTAAATATTTTACCACAACATCCTCACTTGAAAGGGGTGGTGCTCTGTAAAAGCTGTGCTGGGGGTGTTACATGGACTTTAAAATGTGCAACTGGTTATGCTTTTTAATGACTTACAACAGCAAATGAGACAATCAGAGAGGAAACTTGCTTTTTCTTTCAACTATTCTGAATGTCTGTGGTCGGGTCGGAACACTGGCAAGGTCAGACGCGACGATTTACGGCAGTCAGTCTGGAGAAGCCTGTGTTTACATTTTCAGCATGGGGTTCAGTTTCAACATTTATTTTATCCGCCCAGAGATTTCTACGTACCCCAGAGACCACCAGCATTACTATCCCACTAGCAAAACAATGTAGGCGGCAGAGAGGAGAGGAACAGAAGCGGGCTATGCACTAGACTAAAGGCTAAACTGTACAGAACAGGGGTCTCATTTATAACCGTTGCGTACGCACAAAACAGGGCCTGAAACGTGCGTACGCCACCTCTCATGCAAACGTTGGGATCTATAAAAACAATGTCCCATTAAATCGATCTTCACCTCCAGGTCTCTAGCAAACTACTCAGTGTCAGGAAGTTTCGCTTCCTCTTCTCATCGCTTTATGCCGTGACTGGAGTGTAGAGGGCAGGATATGAGGCAGCTCCAAGTACCAACATTTCCAGGTGCATTGTGATTTATAAAGTGAACATTGCATTCAGGAAACCAGTTGATCGACACATGTTGCAGAACAGCCTAAGAGTGGGAGAGATAGTCTTTTCGCTCAGAAAACCAAGGTTACAATGTAACTGAGCATTCTCTGTCATACAGTATATCTCCACTCCGTTACACATGCCATATGAATTGGGTAACTCTTTAATGTGTGTGTGTCTGTGTGTCTGTTTCATACTATTTTTAGGAATTTATTTTTCTTGCAAAGTCACAGTGTATATTAATTTGCTCACAACTATTTCTCCTACATATGTTTATTTCAATAAAAAAGATGGGAAAGGCAAATATTGAAAAAAACATTGACTGCAAAAATGTCCCCTGTGTGGGTTTTAAAACACTGCACACAAATGTTCTTACTGTGGACATGAAAGCAAAAAACAACTTTTTCCAAAATGTCAGTGTTCCTTCAATGTAATTAATTCATTTATTGATTTATATTAAAATATTATTTACCATGTGAGGAGTTTAACATTGGGTTGTGGATGTGGCCAGCAGTGCTACATTGTGGTAGTGTTCGGACAAATTATTCAACCTGAGCTGCTGCCTTTAGCTTCAGGTAAAAATGTTCATGTCTTTCCTACAACATGAAATTGGCTCAATTGCAGGGTTTTGTGTCTAAAGTGGTTTATTTAACAAATCTCATTTTCCTGTGTATATAAAATGATAATTAAATGTGACATTAATTTAGACTAAGCTGTTATAGCATGAATAGCGGACTTTATTGCACAGCTTGAAGGCTTTACAGTATGACCAATATCCACTTCGTTAATTAAAATCCTTAAGGTGACCTTGCAAACACAAGGAATGTCTTTTTGTTAAGCACTATCAACACTGTCATGTCAGCCCTTCAGGCTGCAGAATACCTTTAATAAAACATAGAATGTGTGTGTGTGTGTGTGTGTTATGAAGGCCAATTTTGATTCAGTGCCATCATTGTGAAGACATTCTGACATTGTAAAGACATTTAGGCTGGTCCTCACATATTAAATGGGCTTTTTGAGAATAAAGACTTGGTTTTAGGGTTAGAATTAGGTTTAGGATAGGGTAAGGGTTAGGGTTAGGCATTTAGTTGTGATGGCTAAGGTAAGGGGCTAGGGAATGTATTATGTCAATGAGTGTCCTCACAACTATGTGAGTCTGGCAGAGACAAGTTTCAAATATAAAATATGGAGTTCAGACAGTTGCACCAGTTGCATCTCATGCAATATGCTCCAAGGAAGAAAAGTGAATATCAGCAGACACATCTGTTTCGGAGAAATTCCCTGCACATAGCTATCTGTCAGGTGCAGAGTCCAGATGTATGTCTGACTTCCAAATTGCACATTTGAATGTGAACTCTTTACATGCACATATGGTATCTCAATTCTGAATATGGTCCACTAGCCTAGACTTGTGAGTCAGAAACACAGATAAGTAGGGGTTTGGTTTGTGTGTGTGTGGTCCAGATATTACTCATGTTGTGGGGACTTGTCTTCCCTATGGGGACAAAAAGGGTTTAGGGAAAGTGTTAGAAGTAACTATAGTTAAGGTTAGAGTAAGTCTCCAGGAATTCAAAGTTTACTTGTTTAACCTAGAGTGTTGTGTGTGTTTGGATGGCCGTCTAGGGGGCTTTGTCTTGACTGTCAGAAATACACACAAGAAACACAGAAAATAAACAGTTCTAAACAGTGAAATCTCTATAGAGAAATTCAAAGGACACTGGTTTATTACAAGGTATCAGTGACAATGAATAATGCTGTCACTTAGAGTCATCAACCCATAGCACCATATCTTTCGTCTGCTCTAGTTTTTCTTGAAAATGCTCTGACCACCTCTGCATTACCTGCCCAGCACTAAACATAAGACAAACATAGCAACTAGATGGTCAAGTCAAGTCAGGTTTATTTATATGCTGCCAAATCCTAAGAGACATTATCTCAGGGCACTTTTCAAACAGAGAAGGTCTAGACTGTACTCTATAATATTACTTACAGAGACTCAACATTCCCCCATGAGCAAGAGCTTGGCTACAGTGGAGAGAAAAACACTCACTTTAAACAGGTAGATACCTCCAGAAAGAACCAGAAAGTGGGTGAGCAAGAAGAGACTGGGTGCAGGTCTCCTAATCCAGCCCTAAGTATTTGCTTTGTTAAAGAGGAACTTTTTAAGACTAACCTTAAATGTAGCTGAAGGAACCAGGAACCACAAGTATGCCTGCAATCTCGTTGTGGATTGTTATAGTTGGGTAGTACAGTAATATGAGCTCTTTAAGATATGTTGGGACCTCTGACCATCATTGGCTCTGCTTTAGATTTGCTTTCTATTATTGAGGCAACCTGATAATAAGGAATTGTAATAATCAACGCTTTTTTGCACCTTTTATATGTACACTTTTGAGATGTACACAAATACATCATAGCTGCATTGCTTGCACTTTTTCAAAAATAAAATAAATAATATACAGGCAACCCTGCAAAATTAAAAGTGTTTCTCAAAGTGAAATTGTTGAATATCATTAAGATATGTTGGCATTGCTTTGAGCTTTGACAAGTCATTGTAAGAATGACTGTGGAGCTTGGAGTTAGTCCCAGGTCATTCTGCAGCAAAGATCCCCAGTTCAAATATCGGTATAGGCTCACACTTCTGTATGACTGGTGAAATCTACATTGCTGAATCTCTGAGTCACTGCAAAAACTCCAATGGCCAGGAACTTCCAAATCTAAACCACCAGGTTTCAGTGCCAAATCTTCCATCTCTAATTTGAATTAAATTGCATGAAAGTGCACATTTAACCTAAGTAACAAGGTTGTAAAATGGAAAGTTTCCCTATAATTTTGTCTGGGCCCTGATTATCTTTGTGTGTCCAAACATACTGTAGCACATGCTCATTAAGATGTTTTTCTGTCAAATCGTTAGTTGAAGGTTGAAATACCAGTGGAGGCTTGCATTTATAAAAAACATTTTGTTAACAATTAAGCAGTCTGCTTCGACGCTGATCACTGCAGTTATATGTTAATTTTGTTTTGCTGATTTTCAATGATAACATCACTCACTTCATCACCTTTGTATATTATCACATTGAAAAGATAGAGGTTAAATATTGCTAAGGCTGATGGAAATGTCATTAGGTTTAGAGGAATTTGGCCAAAAAACAAAATAGCACACACCTTAAAAGTTTGATCTGATGATGGTGCTAAATTAAATGTCAGGGAATTTACAGTTAGTAGGATTCTGTGTCTGGGAACCATGAACGTCTGTACAAAATGTCATGATAATCCGTTCAATAGTGGTTGAGATATTTCAGTCTGGACCAAAACAATGGACCAGTCATATTTGGCTGAGCCATCAATCCAAGCTTATTTATGTTGTGATACCGAGATTTACAGCTGGGCACAGAGAGAGGAGTTCAGCTGTGTAGCTACAAAAGTGAGACCATCATCCCACCCAACAGCCTAAAAATATTCATTTTGATGGACTAACATTTGGATTTTTCATTTGTTATTGCTCTTATAAGAATGTTGTGTGTTTGATTTACCTCAGTTTGAATCACCAAGTTAAATGTATTCAATTATAAATTAAAGTATAGTATTGATTTATATTAAAACAAGAATGGAAACCACCTATTCGTAATATGCACAATAAACAATGTTCAAATAAAAGTGAGATTTCTTCATCAAATTATTTAAAATGGGGGAACCACAAACCAAAATCTAGAGACCATCTTGCATCATGCTGTCATGGTAACAAAATCTGTCTGTCCACAGAGACAGACACCTGCCAAAGCATTCAAAACCACCATCTGTGGTAGTTCCTGCAACACTAGCTGTCTCCGGGACCACATTTTTAAATCAAACACACACACACTCACAAATGCACAAATGCGCACACACACACACACGCACACACAGGGGAAAACAATACCAACCACATGATTTTGCAGCTGGTAAACAATGTTGGTACATTGTGAGACTGCAGTTTCTCTGAGCATACTGTGAAGGTTATCCAAAGGCAAAGTGTAGTATCTGTATTTTATAGGAAATGTATGGGTTCCATGGCAATGACTGCTTTCACTACAAAAATATACCCAAAAGAACATAAAATGAAAGCATCACAAGTTACTTTCCATCTGTTTCACTCTTTACTGTCCTGCCTGAAAACACCATTTTCCCTCCACTTCACTGCTTCAGCAGTTAGTGCTATCTGTCTTTGTGAGTTTAATGTAGGGGGCCACATTTTTAGACTTTCAAAGTTCCAGGTTCAGACTGGCCCACAGAGGTTGGAGTTCAGATTGAGATAAACTATGGTCTCTATATTCCTGTCAAGCAGCTATTTCCAGTGCCAAGAATGGACCCTGAGGCCAACTTGGTTATTTGTGTCCGTGTTGGGAAAACTCTGACCTCAAACTTCATTGTATACGACACAGCTCCTAAAGCCTCAAACTTGTGGTTGGGCCCCCTGGGGAGTCATATTGCCACTGCAGGCAGGACATGGATGATTTATGTCAGGAAAATATACAAAAAATAGTTAACTGAAAAATATTTCATTGACACTTGTTTCACTTCCTTTATTTATTTTCATTTCAATTAAATATTTTTTCATCAGTTTCTTATCTTGTCATTAGCCTTTGTGCTATTCACAAATGGAGAGATACTTATGACCTAGTTCAGGGATTCAACTTGAGCTCATTGAACTGATGTGACATACCTCACTCTCCCAAATCCTGTATTATAAACACACTCACAATTTGGTGGTCTTTTAAAGCTGCCATTACATTATGTCGCCCCTTGTGCTTGTCAATAGCTCTATGTCAGTATCGATATGGGGTCAAAGATGTTTGCTCATTACTCCCCAGTATTCATTTCTGGGGGTGATTACATCGGACTTGTCTGAAGGAAATACCATCTGAGCACCCATGGGTGTGTTGGTGTTAATATGAGTTGTGGTCATATGCATTGTTGGTGTGTTGCTATTATGAAGACGTTTTTAACTACTAAAAGGACAGAAACCTGGTCTGAAGTCAGTGATCCTGAATTTCACTGTTATTTTAAGGCTCATTATCAAGATAGTGACATGCACCTACATGGGAGGCTACATGCTTGTTACACACACAGATGAGTTTGTGGTCACAACATGGTCACACAGAAATACATACACACCAACCAAACTTGTCCCCTCTTCTTCCCATTTAGCAAAATTTTCCAATTGTGTCACAGTGGCATGACAAGACTGTCCCGTTTCAAAGGCTCCTTCAAATGTGGCCAAAAAATGCATCCCTTCAACAGGTGGCAACTTTTCCCAGGATGCCTTGCGCTTCAGTGACAAACTGTATTTTTAAAGATGTAGTGGTGCGTACATGCTACTAGTAGGCTTGACTATCACGCTTCCACTCAACGGAACATGCACGTGTTAAAAAAAGTAAGGGGCGTTAAACTTTCTTGTCGTGTTAAACCCCACTCGGCAGGACAAGCTGGTGACGTACACCACAAAAATCCTCTATTTTGGTTTGATTGGTGTGTGTATTTCTGTGTAAAATTTCGGTTCAGCCATCGCGGTCTACCTGGCCCACAAAGACCTCCTCCTTTGTTGGCTGGGTAGGCTGAGGGTGCATACTTGGTTGTGCTAATTCGCAGATACATGCACATAAATCTAAACTCACCATTTGTTTTTTACCTAAGGCATAACGTTTCTTGAGATCACATCATGTGCAGCTTGGGTGTCACGTGAGCTACATAACTTGTTTTTTAGGTTTTTTTGTATTTTACATTTCTGACATAGAATATATGTTGCAGTGGAAGGAAATTTAATTATTTTCTGTTTAATTTATTTTATTTTTCTGTGCTGAAGACCCCTTACATAGGCAGATAAAAAAGACTAGGGTCTTCTAGTTTAGGAGGAGCTGCCTTGTCTTTGACATGTTACAAAGAAGGTAACGTCTGGTATCCTTGAAAACAAAGTGTTTTGAAAGGTTGAAATGAAGCCTGCAGCAGCTGGCAAATCTGCCTTTTAGAATAAGTCTACCAGGGTGCAAACTCACCTGGCTTTTAAAAGGAATGAGCGATGGCAGTGATTAGTTTATTGCATGTTTCATTCAAAACACACAAATGATTTTTTTTTTTTTTTTTTTCAACCATGCACCTGGCATAGAGAGCTTGCAGACTAACAAAAGTGGATGTTGGTCATGTTCTAAATGCAGTTGCTCCATGAGATTTAGACCACGAGCTCAGATCGTTAAAAAGAGCCCTATATAGCCACCCTTTTTCGAGCCTTTAATTTGAAATGATGGATACAGGAAGTGGAATCACAAGGCAACACCCAGCTGAGGAGAGAGGGGGAGAGGAAGATTTAATTGGCTAAAATTAAGTTGGATAGATTTTATGACCAACTGATACTGACTCCAAATGCTGGCAGACTATGAGCGTGTGCGATCCAGGTGACTGGCCATGAGGCATACAGGGACAAATGCTGGAGGGTCACGGCATCTGTGCACCGTCAAAAAGTCCATTACTCGTTTAGTGGTCCCCTCTGGATATTAGTTGGCTGTTGCATGTGTGTTCTGGGACTGAGCTCATTTGACCAAACTGACCAGATGCACCATTTGCTCTTTAGTCTGAAGTATGCTAAGGAGGAGACATTCATTTAATTATGCACAGGATTTTGTACATACACATCCTTATGTATCAGGTGGCCATGAGTGTATTTTTGACAGATCAAAGCTGCTTGCCACATGTAAAACCCACCACACACTTCCTCTGCAACCAAACTGTCAATTTCTAATTCGTAAATTTCTGCACCTTGGATCTATTTTCCACCACCACATGCCACCAAGCAGGCACAATTGTGGGTGTATCATGGCCTAAGAATTAACTGATTCCAGGTGAATCTCATTCTACCACCATGCTGATCCATTACATCTGATCAGTGATGTCATGTGTGCTCATTTTGGTTGCACGAGAAAGTTTTACACATCTAACCGAAAGATTTTCTCTCACGGACCGACAATGGAAAGTGTGTGTTTTTGTTTGTTTGATGGTTACATACGTGTGAGACTGAGGTGGGTGGTGGAGCCTGCTGAATCTGGGCTCATCAGGGGTGATGATAAACAGGCCAGAGGCAGACTTTCAGCTGTAACAGCTTTCTTGGGTAAGAGGGTGGAGGCGAGGAGCTGTTTGCCAGACTTGTGGGGAAAGACATGGCACGGCCCTGAAGAGGGCTGCAGCCGCGATGTGTAATCACAAATGATGCAATGTTTGCAAATCCAGGCAGCAACTTGATTCACTCAGTGAGTCTGGGTCATCAGCACAGAGACTGCTTTCATCAAGACAAACGTGTTTAAGGGATCGTACAGAAAGGGGCTGACACTGATGAAAAAATATGGATTTACACAGATCAGCCACAACAGTAAAACACTTACTGACTGGTGTATATGTGAGTAACCTCATGTCTGACCTTGTTTGTGTGAGTAAGACCCACAACCAGTCAGCAACATCATGTAACTGGGTGGTGAAATGAGGGAAGAGTCGTCATGAATTCTTCGTGGTCACTGCAAGGCAGCGCTGCCTGGCTCCCCCCTGCTGTGAAGCAGTAGTGGAAATACATCATCACGACTTGGCTCGGCACAGAATGACGTATAACGACCCGGGCCAATGAAAAAACCTGACATACATAATGAACTCTTTCACAAATTTATGTGGAATTGTAATCACGTCGTCATGAACATGAAAAAGCCCATCCTTACTTTTTTTAAAGATGTGCCTAAAGGTTTTTGTTTAAAAATGTGAAAACCAGTAACAAAATATTACCTGATATTATATTACAGGGACAATTAAAGTGAAATACTGAACAGGAAGAAACAAAGTCTGCGGGTGTTGGAATAAACCAGAGCTGTGAGAGGATTATTCTCTGGAAAATAATTGTTTCAGAGATGAAGTCCAAACCCTGGTCTTGAAACAGTCTCTCTCTCCAACGTTAAGTAAAATGGGATGGAATGGGAGTTTCGTGAGCGGTGACATCAGCTCCAGAGGTTCCCTGCTGAGGAATACCAGGAATTCTGGGAGAGCGGGTCTGAGGCAGAACAAGCAAACTTGTGTTTGCTTCTGTTAAAGCTGTCCACTGTGCGATGACAGAACAGCAGCAAATCACTCTTCTATGGTTTGTCTCATAGCATGTGGGAAATTTACTGTGCCATTAAGAGGATTAGTCAGCACTGCCGACTGATCCTGGGTCTGTGAGAGTAATGTACTGTGGTGATTAATGAATGATACAGAGCCTGAAATAGGTCATTATTTTTTGCCACTTTTTTATACCGTGACTGGTCTGTGAGGCTGGAAATGTGGATTTAATGCTGCCTGACCTGAGTGTTGGCTCACATGCACTGCTGCACAAAACACCAACCAGGGCCTTGAAGAATTAACATCTATTCAACATTCAGTACCTGTATTTCATATTATTGTAGCCTTCCACTCCCTCATTTGATAACAGACATATCATCCATGGACAGTGGTTTTCATAAATGGCATTCATGTATCCTTCCATTCTTATCAGCCTGCTACAACGGGCTTTCACCTCAAAGCAGAGGTAGATGATGTGTGCGCTGTGATAAAAAAGGCACAAATGAAACACAAGCTCCATTATAGTAAAGAAAAAAACAAGGGAGATGAAATCCCTGAGCAATGTCAAGGTCATTTTCCTGCTGGCTGAGAAAACAAATTGGAACGAAGATCGAGGGATTCTCCTCATACTAACTGCAGGGCAGAGAGATGAGCCTGCTCTGACTATTAGTGTGTGTGTGTGTGTGTGTGTGTGTGTGTGTGTGTGTGTGAGTGTGTGAGTGTGTTTGTGTGTGTACACACCATCTTTGGATGTGCCAGGCCAGGAGATGATCTCTCAGAGCATCAGCGGAGGCACTCGGGTTCTTAATAGCTTTTAGTTTTTAATAAACCTGGAGCCCACAGAGCAGAGGCAGTGTATGAAAACTCCAACCTGCTTGCCAGAGGAAGCTGTGGCAATGTTGCTCATGCTGTGTTGACATTATATTGTTCAGTGCGAGTAAACACTCATTGTTCCAAGTTTGAGAGCAGTAATGCCCATATCCCACAATCCAATTAAGTATCATGATTAGCAAAATGGCTGCTAAGCAAACGTATTTTCATTGCATGGTGGGGCAGCGGTTAGCAGTTTCCTCACATCAAGAAGGTTCCTGGTTTGAATTCTGATTCGACTTTTTCCAGGTTCTCAAGCTTCCACCCATTGTCAAACATGCAGAGTGGGGTTCTGTTGGACTCTAAATTGACCGTAGGTGTGAATGAGAGTGTGAAAGGATGTTTGTCTCTCCATGCTGCCCTGCGATCATAGACTGTATATAAAGACCTGCGATTCCCGGGCGAACTTAAGCCACTTAGTTGCTGTGACAAAAAGCTAGAAATAGGGCTTACAGATTACAGAAGCGGCCATTACGTCCGTTCATTAATGACGTGGCATGAGTACAGAAAAGAACCTTCATAGAAAAAAAAGAAGTACAAGCTGTTGAACTGAAGAATCAAACTTCACCCTGTCAAGGTTTGCTAGGACACTGAAGCTAAGGGACGTCCTCGCAATCTGCTCAACCCATAAAACTACGATGCCCTGTCAGACCTGATATTAACATCTGTCCTGAGACGAGTGGTCAGTGCCAAGTATGTACGTCCCCACATGGCATTAGAATGCGTCCTGAATGTGTCTCCTGTGACCACTTGCGATCGGATGTTACTTCCCCACTCTACATGCAAATTAACACATATGTCATTCGTGTTAGTTAAGACCAAATGATGTTGTTTGACCCAGTCTGAGTTCACAGATGTGTCTGAAGTCATTGTTTGTGTACACGGGCACATCACACAAAGAATGTGGACACGTTACCCAGACCACCTCCAAATGTGGTCTGACGTGATCGGATCGCTATTCGATCTGTGTGTTCACACCTGTACTTAGAGCTGTCCACTTGTGATTACAAAAACCACAACCACAAAACCAGATGTGTACGGGGCCTATGCTTTCATTCAATGGACCTTCTGCTAACCTATTCCTTTAAGCCAGATGATTTAAACTGTGTCCTATGTTTAGCAGCAACTCAAACACAGCTTTCCTTAGGATCGTCCACACCATCTGACCAACCAACTCCTGAGCAGCATGGGTCTCGTGATAACAACTCTGAGTGGTTGAATAGTTTGCTATTTAAAAAACAGTTGTCAGGCACTCATGTGAACATGGAAACCATAGACTGTATATAAAGACTGACGATGCGTCTCCACGTACTTCCCAGCCAGAAACGATGCAAAAATATCCCAGATTCAAACGTTGCCATCTTACACATTTGGAGCCAGAGTCTGCGCAGTAGTGATCGGGGGATGGAGCAGTGGCAAGGTCTCGTTGATACATGCACTTGACCAATCACGAATCAGTCAAACATGATGTTTCACCTGATATTATACGTGAATTAAGTGAAACATCCCGCCTTTTGTGTCGTTTAAATTTGGATGTATTTCATTTCAATATTTTTCTTTTTATTAATTGCTGGGGTTTAGGACAAAGAAAGCAAAGAGTAAAATGTATGATCAAAGTGTAGATGGAGGTTAAAACATAATTGTTTGTTTTGTCCTTAATTAGTGGTTTAAATGTGTGTATACAGCACACCGATGTTCTTATTTTGGGTCTTATCCTGAGAACACGAGTATATTTATCATTTTGGTGATGTGCTTATATTTATTTTCGCTATCAAAATGAAAGAAAAATGAAAAAAAACACAAAACTTGGTCACATACAGTAAAACCCAGCATCACTCACGGAACTCATGGAGGCTTCCACTGAAGTGCTCCTCATTCACTTATATCAGGTGTTTCACCAAACTGTATGGTGGTTCCATTGCTTCGCTTTGCTTTCGTTGTGTGAGGTACAAGTTATGTTTTCAAGCGGCAACACAGGCATTAGCTAATCAAATCCATTGGTTTTTGCACATGACTGCTAACTAACACAAACTCTAATGTAGATGAAAACATGCCCTCCTTGGTGGAGGTTACTAGAAACATTGTGACACTATCCATTAACAGCGGCCATCAGAGCAGTTATTTAGCAGCATTAAAGGGGGTGGTCTTTCATTTTGAGAACAGCTGTGGCTTTGGGGGAGAGCGGGTCCTCCTCTAACCAGAAGGTCGACAGTTTGATCCCCCAATATCACAAATGTTGAAATGTCCATGGGCTAAATACGTAACACTTCTGACGGCTGTGCCGACAGTGTAAGAATGATGTGTGATGAGAGAAAGACCTGCACATAGACACACTGTGTGAATGTGTGGATGGCCAAACTGCACTGTAATACTCTCAGTGGTCTATATAAATACAGACTATTTGCTTAATTCACATTTCATGTTATCCCTCAAATCCCTGTCCTCTCTCACGTGCAGCTTTGTTCTGTTTCTGCTCAGATACACTGCTGCTGAAGGTTAAGACACAAAAGATATTATAAACCCAGAGGTTGCACGTGGATCTACAGAGCGCTCATCGCTCAAAGTTTGAGATCACAGAAGAACAGTAGCATTTAGCCTCAGAATGAAGACAGCACGTCATTTTCTTCACAGTAAACAGGCTCCTGCACACTCTTCCTCTGATCAATGACAGAAGGTTACTTCATGCAACATTCACAGGTTTTGCCTGTGTAACAAAAAGACTCCAAAGCAAGTATTAAAAATGTAATGTCTTACTGTTTAATGGCTTACAGTCATTGTTTCCTTTCCAATGTGGACATAGAGGTACAAAAACATCATGATTACAGAGCGAGTCCTTCGTCTTTCCATTCTAGATTACTCTTTTGATTTAAAGGAGTTCAAGAATTCTTAAGGCCGAGGATTCAGAGCCACAGCTGTTTCCGCAGAAAGGAGGGGGCGTGTCAGAAGGATGGTCACTGTGATTGGTCACGCAGCTTCCCACTGAGATCCTGCAGCACTGCGATGAGTTGCTCCAGAGCAGCAACGGCGTCCTGCAGCTCGCCGTGGATCTGACCTGTGGCCACATCTGTGTGCATTTGCTGGAGAACAAAACAGAACAAAACGCTGAAACAATTAAAGAAATGACTGAAGGGTCAAATTTTTGCCGACGTTATTAATTTACTTGATAACAGTGATGATTTGGAAGTTGTTTAGTGTCAAGTGAGACCCAATACTGCTGTGTAAGAAATTCAGAGCTACTACTATCAATAAGTGTGTCGTAATCAGAAGGTGCTGCTGATTCATTTATATTTTCTTGCATTTCGAGTGGAAACAACATTTTTTAGATATTGAGAATATTCCAATAGATAATCAGAATTGATTATTTAAATATATATATTTTAGAACTGTGATCAAACAGAACATTTTATAGTAGAAAATAAGAAGCGGTCAGTGCTCTCTGCTGGACAAACCATGTAACAGCAACATTTTCTAAGTTACCTCAAACATAGTTTTTATGCAGAGTTTTGTGCACCCCTGGATAAGTTGTATTATTTTTGGATTTTTAAAGCAAAAAGAAATTAAATCCTTCAAATGTTAATGCACTGTAACCTTTGGTTTTCTTACCACAAGTGTTCACATTCCGGATTTAAGAATTTCCACGCGCTCTTCCTTTTAGATCCCTTCAGGGTGACATATTTTTAGACTGAACTGCACACACAGCAGTTCAAGTTTTTTAAATAATGTTGAGGTTCAGAGGGCGGTGGGGCTGTTCAAAAAATCTTCATCTGGACAGGTTTCCGTCTTGGCTGATTGTTTTTCACGATTCACACAAATGTATCATCATAAATTCTCTTATAAAGTAATTTTATGTTCATGTTTTCTGTTTTTTTTTAAGTATCACAGTAATGTAGTTACGATTACTACATGTGCTGCCTTGAAGGAAATCCTCACCCTGATTGACTTGCCAGATGCTTGTGAGTCGCCATGTCCACCATTTGTCTTCATGGACAGGTGGACATGGAACCTTGTGTCAACCTGCATTCTGACATCACAGGCTGAACGCTGTATTTGACCTTGTGCTATCCCTGCTGACGACACATTTCAGCTGCTGATAGTGTCTCACTGAGAGAAGATATCACGGTTTTATAGTAAAACTATGGAGCTCGAACATGATTCATTTTCCAGTTAATATTCGTCCAGAACAAAACTACAGAGCTACATGCACACAGATGAAGAAACAGAGGAAAGAGGCTGTTAAACCTTCTCTTTCTATTTTCTGTATAAAGCCTGTGGAACATACTCTCATTATAAAGTATGCTTATATATCCATTTTAAATTTCTCCACTATGGACCAGAAGGATACACATTACATTAGTGACCATGTGCCTGTCTGACATGCTACAAACAGCAATGTAGTGGACAATGCTGGACTTGATTGCTCTTATTTAACCCATGTTTCACTTACTTTGTGCTGGTTGTGGTAGTGACAGCTGGATGAATCATTTAATTGCATGAGATTTTTAAAAGGTTTAAGATGATTTAAAATATGAAAGTGACTCAATTAGGAGGAAAGTGGCAGTGAAAGGCAGTGATGTCTGGATGTGTCCTCGATCTTTTAGCAGCTGAGTTGTAGAGAGGGTGTTTGGGTCGATCAAATCCGTACCTTAGCTCTGGTGACCAAACTCCGCAGGCTCAGACGGGTGGAGGAGAGCATCTGAAGAGCTTCTGTTGGATTCGTCTTCTTCTTACTGCAGCTGATGGTCACTAAGACACCGAGAGATTCAGACAAGGGAACCTTTGTGATTTAATTAGTTCTGGATTCGTTACTGATAGTAGAACCATGTAAAAGAGGAAACCACTAAGTGTGTTGAAATTTGTAAATTGAAATCCATTGTTCTGTATTTCATTGTTCTGTGCCAAAACTAAAAAGGTAAATATTAACTGATAATCAAAGAACAATAAAGGGCAACTAGAGAAATATTTCAGGGAAATTAGAGTTTCACAAGTTTCAGCTTCAGCCACATTGTTAAAATAAAAAAGCAGTGATGGACTAAGTAACTACAGTAATCTTCTACTGCACGCATTTCAGGGGGAAACATTGTACATTTAACTCCACCACATTAAATTGTTGAAGTTTTAAGTAACTCAATAAAACAAAACAATTTTTAAATTAGCTCCACCATCAGCTTCAAATTAAAAATGATTCTTACACTTAAATATATGAGCCATGCTGACCTTGTATCAAATATACAGAAATGCTCAGAAAGGGACTGTCACAATTATTAGTAATTGATTATACAATCAAATATTTTGCTATTATTTTGAAAATTAATTAAACATTAACAAAGATGTCAAAAATGTCTTAGTTTCTTGAGCTTGCTTCTGTTTTATTTCTCTGTACAATAAATCACTTTTACTTTTGGACAAAACATTTAAGACATTAACTGGCTGTTGAGATTTCTAAAATATTTTTCAATATTTATATATTTTCACCAAATATTGAAATTAATGATGAAATCAATTGTTAGAGTTCTGAAATTGATATGTTTGCTATCTCAGTGGATTACATGATAAATCAACTTTAGCACGCAAGGTTGAATGCACAAATGACTTGCTATTCCGTCAGTTAAAAAAACTGCATACTTTATATCATACACCAGTGCTGTGGGTTCTCTCCAAACAATTCATCCTAAATTTCATCAGTTCACTCAACTTTTTCCAAGTGATACAGCTGAGCTCTATGACAGTAACGTGTGGCTTCACAAGTGCCCAGAAACAATCATGAGAGCTTTGTGTAACAGAAGCTGTTCTGAGGTGTGGACACTGACAGGTCATGTCCCTGCAGTGTTACCCTCCTCCATCTGACCGTTTCGCAGGTCAGCTATCTCTCTGTCACATAGAAGGAAAACTCGTTGTTTCCTGTTTCCTCCCACTGCCTCCTGACGGTGCAGCCCATTTCTGCCTGTGCTGTGACTGTAAAGGTCAACCTGCTGAGATTGATGAAGGCCCTTCTGCTCTGCTTTATCTATCCTTTGCTTTCTTCTCATTTGTTTGGGTACAGCACCCACACCCATGGTGGGGTCAGTGAAGCTGAGTACAATGTGTAGTCCAGGGTGGAGGTTGGGAAACTGACACATTTATCATTCTACACTTGAACATCGCTGTGGAATGTTGACGTAATACGAATACATTGAGACTGAACCTGCTGAGAGTCAGTGTTTTTATCTGAAAATGACGATGATCATTTTTCATGCCACCGTGGGAGAGCACTTAGGCCATGGGAAACACGGCACTAAAACACAACATCAAAGGAATCTAATTACATCTGTATACATACATGGCATTCTGGCCTTTAAAGGACAACTCTGGTGATATTCAGTTTTTCTTCCTGAGTATTCCGTGTGTTGTCATACTACTGTTGTCTGTAAAAACAACACTGGATAACATATTCCTTCATTACCTAACACAATTTTATACCAACTCCCCAAAATACACTTTCCTATTTTCCCAAATGTCACTAGAGTGACAAGCGTGGGAAAATCTGGTGCTGTAAACAACCCCCACCCCAAAGCTATCTATGAACAAACTTCCTCTCACAGCGGAATCCAGACCAATGACAACAATGTTGGATAATGTTGATGTTGATATAGAGACATGCCTTTAACATGCGTGCTGACTGGTAGAGGAATGTCCTGTATTTAGGAAGACAGATCATTTGGAATTCAAGGTTGTAGGCAATAAAAGGCGGTAAAGATTCTAACACCTTATCTATTCCTCACTCTCTGAGGACTGTCCAAAAGCAGAGCACAGTACCAACACGTTTTAGTTTTGAAGTATGGTCTACACCAATTATTATAACTCTTTTGTAATAATTCAGAAAAGTGAAGTTGTAACACAGGTGTTTGCCATGAAAACTGAAAATCACAAAGACACTGCAGAGTATGAGTCACTGGGATTTGTGCGTACATGAGAACTAAGCATGTGAACTCAATAGAAATTAACAGCTCACACACCACCCCCACACACCCATACACGCACACATGCACACACACCAGACTACTCTGTAGTCAGCTGGCTCTTTTTTGATTCATATGTAAGATTCGGTTTATGTGATCTAAAAACTATAGGAGGGCATATAACATCTTACATCTCTGTGGTAGATGTTTTACAGAAATTGTACTTGTTCTTAAATGGTATAGTCATAGATTCTCAGTTGGAGGACAAGTAAGGTTTGTGTGTGGCTGCAGGTTGTGTGTACTGCAAGATGGTTCTTTCACCTTCTCCCATGTCAATGGCTCTTTTCATCACCTCCTTGAAGAGAGAAGGTTCTTTCTCCCAACCACCAGCCTGAACCTCACAGCGATGAGCTTTCGACAAGAACTGCAGAGCCTGTAAAATCCCCACAGAAACACCACCTGACAGTTAGCTGCAGTCATTTCTTGTGATTCTCCTCATTTTCACTCCATGCCTTTGCCCCAGGGTTTTAATGATTGGCTGGTGCAGCTTGATGATGTGAGTAGCTTTGTGAAACTCGTTGTATCGTATTTAATTTATGTGATCATTGCAGGCCAAAATATTTTCCCATTAACCATTATCACACAAAAATAATATGAAATCCTATATCCAATGTTTTACAGATTTACTCACACATTGTCTCCAGTGAAATTACAATTAACATCCACTTGCATATCTTCATTGACTTTGTATGGCTCCAGTTATCATACTGGTTACTGACCTTTTCGTTGTCCTCTGGTTTTGAGCTGTGGCCGTCACCATACAGTCGGGCATACTGCCTCCATATCTCGGCATCGCTGCTGTGGCGGGAACTGACCCGACCCAGGAGCTCCTTCAGTTTGGACTCGTGGGTTGCTGCCTGTACCCCGTGGTTGTCTGTCAGATTCTCAACTACTGCTCTTACCAATATCTGTAGGATCTGCCACACAGAAAGAGTCAAACAGAGAAAACATCAATACCAGATTTGTATAGAAACGTCATGGGGTGGACTTATTTACCAAATGCAAACATTTAATTACTACGATTTTATGGGAAATGTGGTTTAGATTATTGAAAATGACCAGTAAAAACATGCAGTGCACACCCATGTACACCAACAGTTGCAGAAAATGCAGATATATGCTAACAACTGTGAACTGTATGCTCATCACCAGAATGCACACAGCTAAAGCCGAATGTAACGATGTCATGTATTCTGCCTGGCTAGATGGTAAAACTTTATGGATGTTTTGTTGGTCCACCAGCCCACCAATGGAGAGAGAGAGATGAAGAGACAGAGAGCAACAGTGGGGCAAAGAGAATTGCATGCAGCCCCACAATAAAGCAACAGAGCAAAACAAAAAGTCAGAGATCTTTCATGTAATTATTAAAAGTTGTGGATCATTATGATACTGCTGTGGGACAAATTCGACCAAGACTGGTCACAGTATAGGCGATTACTGGGAAACACTGCTAGACATTCGACAGCATCTTTGGTGCTCAGTGTTGTTCTAAAATTACAAAAAGAACATCCCAGGTTTACTGAGGCTGAAAGCTATCAGTCAGATTGCTCTCTCAATCCTCAATAATTGTTTATGTTAATATGTCTAAAACAGGAAAGTGAGAGCAAAAATCATAGATTGCACATTTAAAGATCTTATAAACGAGCATCACTACTCACAAGCCGTTCAAATTGGATATGCAATTTCTTGATCAACCTTCAGAATCACCTCATGTGTGCCTGTATGTCTGCTCAACTCTCTCCCTGCTACAGTATGCTCACCACATCACAACTCTCCATCCCCGGCTCATCTCTACCGCTCTCCCACTTCACTCAGCCCCCTGCCTCATCAGTCTGTCCCCAGCTCATTCCACTGCCTGCTGGCCGTCAGCCAGCCTCACTCTCAGCTCAGCCTTCTTAAGTTCCATCCTGCAAACTGCCATTCCGTCTTTGCCCCCGGCGTTCGCCTGCCAGAACCCTCATCTCCCCAATAAATCTTCACTTTATCACTTGTGCCACTGTTCTGGATCATACATTCAAACATGACAGGTTCTGGGCTAACATCACAAGTATTTAATATATTGAAAGTATAGTATTTCTTGAAATCCAAATGGAAAAAAAAAAAAAAATTTGATTAGGCCATACACTGCAAGTGATTCTGTGAAAACAAACAAACCCTTTTAGTAGTATTTTTGGGACTTTAATCTTAGAATATTTTTCTCGCATATTCACAAATTTTGTATTTTTTCATTTTGGCCTAAATATGCTAATGTAGAAATAATAAGAGCCTCCAAGTGAAGTTAACCATTCTCATCCTCCTTGATCTGACTGCAGCCTCTGACACCAAATCTCACCATATTCTCCTCTACAGACTAACCTCCATTGGCATCACAAACACAGCCTTGGATTGGTTCAAATCATACCTCTCTGGCCAAACTCAGTTCATCCAACAAAAATCTAGCCATTTCCAGTCACTACTGGTGTTCCACAGGGTTCTGTCCTTGGACCCCTTCTGTTTATTGTCTACTTACTTCCTCTTGGCCATATCGTCGGTAAACTTAACATTCATTTCCTTTCAACCAAACCCACCTCCATTCTCCCGCCTACCTCCCTCTTGGATTGCCTAGAGGAAATCAAGTCCTGGTTCTCCTGCAATCTCCTCAAACTCAATAGTGATAAAACCAAAGTTCTCCTTATTAGCACCAAATCCACCATATCAAAATCAGACAGCTATTCCTTCAGTATTGACAACTCTTTAGTTTCTCCCTCCCCTCAGGTTAAGAGTCTGGATTTCATCTTTGACAGCACTCTATCTTTCCAAGCCCACATCAATAACGTTACCCAGTCTGCATACTTCCATCTACGCAACATTAATCACCTCCGCCTGTCCCTCACACCAAACAGCACCGCTAACTTGTTTACACCCGTTTCTTCCCATATTGATTACTGTAATTCCCTTCATTTTGGTCTCCCTCACACATTTCTTTATAAACTTAAATTAGCCCAGAATTTTGCCGCTCGCATCATCTCCAGAACCCCCTCCATTAATCACATCACTCCAGTGCTTCAGCAGCTTCATTGGCTCCCGGACAAATACCGCATTATAAAATTCTGCTCCTCACCTTCAAGGCCGTCCATAACCTCCCTCCTCTATACCTTTCTGAATTCCCGGACATGGCCTCTGGAGTTCTCTACTGCCAACCATAACATTGACTCTCTCTCCATTTTTAAATCTCATCTAAAAACTTGTCTTTTAAAACTGGCTCATTCAGTTTGATTGTCTTCCATTTTGCAAAATTACATGTTTTATTCAAGGTTCATTTTTATTGATGTTTTAGATACATTGTTTTTTTGTGTTCTTATCTCTGCCGTGTAAGGTTGTAACCTTGAGTGCTCTGAAAGGTGCCTATAAATGAAATGTATTATTATTTATTATGATTAATTAATACTGAGGTGGAACACTGGGAGGACAGTGGGAGAGCTTCAGCATGTGCTGAATCTGTTCAATATAACAAATTGTAGGAGATCAGACAAAAGTGCAACAGAAATGAAGGCTTGTTAGGGTGTTAAACAAAACGTCATCTGTGATGAGAGGAGTTTCCAAGAGGATTCTGAAGATACAGAGAGATATCCCTGTTTGTTAGAGTCTGATAGGATTCTGGGTAACATAAAAGCAGTCTGGACTGTAAATACAAGGTGTGAAGGGATGGCAGTGCCACACTACAGAGGAACAAAGTGGCCAATGCCAAACAGATGTGTGCAGCACCAGAAGCTCCTTTAGACAAGAACTATATACTTGAATTGGATTCTGATGGCCATGATAGGCCCACCAGAAGGGCATTATAGTAGTCACGACGAGAGATTAACATGGCTGTACCAAGGGTTGAGTGGCATATTGGGTCTGGTAACACCCACATTTGCTTAGATTGTATAGTAGCACCACACGGCCAGAAAATGCTAGCTGATCAAACATGACACCAAGGTTTCTCGTGACCTTGGCTGGAGTGACAGATAAGGAGTTGATTTCGATATTTATGTTGTGATGGTGAGTTCTATTGGCTGCGATGAATTCAGTCTTGACGATGGCTGAAGGGGACATACCCTTATCTTTGTGGATATGTCACAGACGAGCAGAGATATGTGCTGTGGTGTCATCTGGTGCGCATGACATTAATGGGTGTCGTCTGTGTAGTAGTGATATGAGAAGCCATGTTAGTGGATAACTGGACCCAAGGAGGTAGTGTTTATGAGTATGTTGAAGGATGACCTACCTTGTCACCCCATCACCTCCCCCCTGAGGAACATTATTGGCCCCTTTAATTGAGTTCCGGCTGAGATCTGCTATCTAGTTCTCCACCTTCCACAAGTACTGTAACTAATAAACCATCTGTCAGGATTCTTTGGTGTGTGACTGTGAGGCCTTTCACTGCAGTGACAATTAAGATAAATCAACTAAATCTGTAACTTCACTTCAGACATCCTGAAAGATGCTGTAGAGAAGGCTCGATGGGGGCGGGCTTATCATCCACATCAGCTCACACCTCTACATACAGGCTGCCAGAACAGGCCTTTCATTGACACAATGGGGCATGCATTTTTTATATTGAGGCACTGTTACAAAGACCAACACACACACATTGATGTCATCAAATGAATAATGCCTGCCTCTGATGTCAGTCAAGTGAATTTTTTTGATATGCGTCCCTTTGCTGTCCATCACTGTGGTGAAAGCGACACTTTAGGATGAAAACTGAATAGATGACTCAGATCCAGTTAGAGTGTGAAATTAAGCTGAAAAGTAATAACCTCTCTGTTGACAGAAAAGGAGAAAAACACAAATGCCAAGCCAGAATTTGCGATGAAGCTCATTTTGAAGTTCACTTTTAGAACACAACAATGGACGGTAGAAAAAACTCACTTGTTCTTTCTGAAGGGACTGTGGGTATTATTGCCTATACTGAGTGAATGTGTCATAGTACAATTCTTGTGGAGACACAAAGCTGAACCATGAGACTCTCAGCTCCTTTGAATTCTATCAGCCAGTCAAAGTTTTGTCACCAGCCCTCTACACATTCCATAAGAGAGCAATTCATGGTGGTCCCTGCCACTATCCTTCCTTCACTAGTCCGAAGGCTAAAAACAACTACAGGGAAGTAAAATATGACCTAGAGTTCAGGAGGAATATTTGATCTGGTTATGTAGTAAAAGGAAGCTGACTGTCACCACCACTTATGCAAAACACCATTTGAAGGTGTGAGATGAATGTTCATAAAAATAGAAGGATAAAAATGGCACAGTCGTTTTAGAGACCATACTTTCATGTGATGTTTTGCAGTGAAGTTTTGACAGATTTGTTTCAGTGAGAGAAGGAGAGAGGAAGTGGTGCATTTATTTCAAGTAGTAGAACACCCTTCCTATTCAGACAGACATCATGGGTTAAACCTGCAGTGGGGGTCTGTATAAATGAGTCAACCCAACCAAACCTCCTCTAAGACCTTGCTCTTGATCGGGTTTGAACACCACTTCAACGCTGCCAGACTTTGGTCAACTGAGGTTTCTACCAGAAATGGAAAAATGTTTTTGTGGTCACAAGAGGAACTTTGTCTTAATAAATGATCATTCAATTCAATTTCAACAACTGTAGGTGAAATATAATGTGTGGAGAATATTATCAATAATGCAGAGGATGAATGAATAAAAGTAATGAGAGAGTGTTAATGCCATAACTTTTCATTTAGCACATCGCCCTGAGGTAAAAAAAAACAAACAAGACATTTGCTCCAGCTGGCCGTAGAATTGCCTGAAATTCAGAAAAGCTAATAAGTGGCCCTCGATATTACACTTTTTCTGTTTGGACTGTGTGTGCTTACAGTGCCAAGCACTTGGGTAAACTGTGACAACTCGTGAACTAATGATAGATATGAATGTCTCGTTGGTCACAATGGCTTTCCCTAGATACAGTAGCTACCTTGCTAACTGCTTTTTAGTTTGCTAGGTTAAATGCACTATAATAACCAGATGATTTGTCGATCTTGTTTGTTGAGTCTGTTTCTCTGTCTGGTAGCAAGATTACGCAAAAGCTACTCAACAGATCTTCTTGAAATTGGTGGAAGGATGGGCCAAACACAAATCTGTAAACTTGTGAAGTGGATCCAGTTAAGGGGTATCCATGCTTTTTTCTCATTTCTTTTACATCGCAACAATAATGATGGCATATGCATTTGAATTAGCTGTTTTTTTTTGCTGAAATCCTACTTTTCCACCACCACATCCCAGCGTGACTGGGCCCCTATTTCAATAGTTTGTCTAAGTCACTTGGGGACAGACTATAAATCCCACTGTCACATTGTTGGTCCTGTTCCAAATGAGACGCTGTCTCACCAAACAAAAATGTGCAAAATTAGGGAGAGGGAAATTGTCCCACTTGTGTTGTCATAGCTAAAAATTATGACAGGGTCATTTATATGACCACACTCCAAAACTATGAAACCTGGGAAATCCTTTTTTGGTAAAAGGAAGATGTACTTAACAGTAGCTTAAAACTACTGGACCTAAGATGAAGCTGTCTGTATTATGACGGCAGTGAAATTACATTATACATGCATTTGCTTTGTTAGAGGAATTAAAGCAGGAGGGAGGTGGAAAACAGTCAAATTCCATTTTTTAAGATTTTTACTTTGAATATTGGAGGCTGCTACTGACCTTTTCTACTTTGATGTTTTGTAGCCTTGCGAACAGGATAAATGAGCATGCAAATGTTGAAATGATGCCTCAAACAAAAACACAAGCAAAGGGTAGAAAAGTTAATTCCTAATAGTTTGCAATAATCCTAAAAAATTAAGGTTGGGTTTTCGGCCAACAGAATGTCTATTTGCATTAGAGTTGCAACTATTCCACAAGTTTAGGAACTGACTTTTTCAAAGTTCATTGCTCAAAACTACAAGACTTAAATTATTACAGGGCTGAAGGGGAGAATTAATTATCCTGAAAATTCCACTGTTGGCTGTTTTTCCTTATTTAGGCAGAGCTGATGGTTAATCTTTTAATTTTGGTGGTTGTGCAATTACTGAGACATGACTGAGGGAGGCTTTTCCTGCAGTTGTTGTAATGACTCTGCATCTGTGACCACATTGAAAAAGTTTGCACAACAGGAAACTATTGGTTTCTTTGCTAGGCTTAACATATAATTAAAAGTGACACATTTTGCCTCTCACAAAGCTGTGAGAAATTATCTAAAAGCATCTTCACCACTTTCCACAGACATAAGGAGGAGAGGAAAGCAGACAGTGGTTCCGGCTTTTGTTTAAGGGTGATGTCCAAAAGAAGCTACTAATGTACCAGGTTTCATCCTTTTAAAATTCAAAGAACAATTTAGAGCTTCCTCTGCTAATTCTCTATGCTAATTACGCTCTAAATTACTAATTGAATTGTAATAGAAAGTAGCAAAAACAAATTTCACACATACAGAATTTAAGAATTCAAAAGCAGATTATGTGTGGAAGACTATACTAAATGGGTTTTATGTTGTTTTTGGGGTGAGGCTGGTTTTGTGGTTTTAAATGATCATTGTAAAAATGTTTAAAACAAAGAATGAAGGAATATACACACTTATATCTTCATTTCATGGGGCTTTCAAGTACAATTCTTACTTGGATGTCCTTGTAGTTTTCCCTGAGCTCCATCAAACGGTGGTAGGTTTTGATGCTTTCTGCAAAATCTCCGATGTCAATGCTCACAGTGATGAAGTTCTCCCAGATCTGCCAGTGTTCGTAGTTACACTTCAGGGCTTCCTGCAGCGTACGAAAGGCTTTGTCCCTGCCGACAGGGGACAGGAAGAGACAATGAGGGAAAAGAAGAATTGAAAGACGATACTTAGCAGTAAAAGCGAACACTAAACCAAGAAATGTAATGTTCCAATCGCAGGAAGGAACAGTATTAACTGTAATGAACAGTAATTGGGATTGGTTGATTGTAAAGATACAATGCTGCTGCTTCTTCAATCACACACATACACACACAAACGCACGCACATACGCACAAACAGACACACAACCCTTTTCAGATTTAAAAGTGCTAACCAGGTTTTAATAAAAGCTTTCCTACTTTGCTTTTCAATTTCAGGCCTGAAAGCACATGAGTCTGATGTGAGAGAATGCTCAGAGACACTCAGAGGTTTCACTGGGTACCACTATACCACTGTTGCCTCCGCAGAGCCCTCACTACAACAGCGCATAAAGCCACGTCTGCATGAACATGACTTTCCAAAGACCAGAGCCATTAAGAATTCAAATCTGTTTAAAATTTTGTGACCAGTAATACATTTAAAAAAACATATTTTAGGGGAATACTCACAAAATGTAGTTCTGTTTCTATTCTGTACAATTTGCTTGCATGCATCTTTATACTCTGTGTTGATGAACCAGCTTGTGTTTTGTTGATGTGTATTTTTTGTCTGGGGGTGTTTCTTCATTTGCTTGAGTTGAGTCCACTGGTATATTTTCATCAGTTGCACTGCACACAACTTTCTTACCCAGTGAAACTATGACCGTATTAAATTATTTACATTAGCGAGCAGGAGCCACTCCTGTACTTTTGCTTGATAATGTAAATAATTAAATCAAACATTGTTGCAACAGCAGAGACCACTTCAGGTTCAGTTCGAGACTGGAAAAGCTGGATTTCTGCTGATAGTGCAGATGGTAGGTTCAGAGTTTGGTATCAATGGTCAACAGTCTGAGCAGGTGCTGGTGGTGTAACAGTGTGGGGAATGTTTACTAGATCTGACTAGTCTTTATCTCAGCTGCCACATGCAGATGTTAGTTACAACATTTGGTGTAAACAACATGAATCCATGGATCCGTCCTAACAAGGGTGTATGGTCCACCCATCTTCTAATGGCTACTTCCAGCTGGATGATGCAAACACAAACATGACATCGAATAAAAGGTCTTTTCTACCAAAGTTGGATAAGTTGGGATCTCTATTTTTGTTGAGAGTTTAGTTTTCTCACTGGTTTAAATTCTGCAGGGCACAGTATGGCTGTATTCTGAAAAGAATCATGTAACCAGAGTTACAATTCGATATATTCTGATATATACTCACAAAACTGTGTGCAAGGAAATAGATTGCCATGATTTAATCTAATTTTAGGAAAACTGTCAATTCTCTATTCTCTAAAGGGATTACGAACTGTTAAACACAACACAGCCAGTCTGCCACAAATCTTTCAATGTAAACTATGCATTTAAAATCAACACATTGTTTTTTAGAAACTATACAGTGTCACAAAATGAATGAATTTTCAAATGTATCAGTATTTCACTGTATCACTTGGAATTAATTGAAACAAAGTTATTATGCCAAAGTGTCCATGCACCAATTGTCACCCCAACATAGTCCTAATGAAGTATGTCAGAGATTCTGATACATTTTTATTTTCCAAACCTTTTATTTATTAAGTCATGAAAAGCTGCAGAGAAATGACAACTTATCTTGAAAAGTCAAGCAGTGTTTTTTAATTCCTTATGCTTTGCTCATGGAGACAAAATTCAATTTAGACAAATCTCAACTATATACACATACACACACTAAATCCCGATGCAAACACCTGAACGCATGTCAAGCACATCTCATATGCACTCATAACCATACTCACTTCTTCTTGAGGCGAATGTACGCTGTAGAGAGGTTGTTCCACGCTTCTGCGTTCTGAGAGGGAGAAAAAGAAGGGAAGGACAAAGAAGAGCAGAGGAAAAGATATGGTAAGGAAGAGTTTCAGATATTAATAATAGCAGAGTTATATATGAATGGTAAAGACAATGCAGTTTCAATTATCCACATAATAATGTATGGAGGCTGACAAAACGTGACGGGGTGATGAGGGACAATTCAAAAAGCGTGGATTCATGTGGCCTGTGTTTTTGTTCTGTGCTGTCCTCTGCATTATTCAGGCGAGAGGTGGAGCCTCAGGTAGAGGCAGGAAGTAAAGTATTAATTCTGCTAAGACATGTGATTTTCTTGACAATACACAGACACCGGTATCAGCTCTTATCACCTCACACTCTCTAGACATCTTCGTCAGTGTCTTCTATGTGTGTGTCACCAGCTTTTTACAGAGAAATACGTTTTTTTGTTTTTTTATTTTTGCGTCTGAAGCTTCATCAACCCCCCCACTCTATCTGAATCCAGCGGGGATCCCCTGCTGTGTTCTCCTGACTTTTTGAGGACTTTATACTAATAGGCCAGGCAGAGAAAGTCTGCAGATAATCTAGAGGCTGTCACTCTGATATTTGCGTTCAGACATGCACCTCCTCTGGAGAAAGTAAGGAGAATCTCCAGAGTTAAGTTCATGTCTGAAGGCAGCTTTGGAGAATTCAATTCAAAGATATTAAATTGTTATTTTGTCTTGCTTGCACTTTTCCATGTTATGATGTTTAATTGTATTCTGTGTGTGTGTTGGTTGTAGGAACTTACATCTGGCTCCAGTCCCACACACCTTTGGAAAGCCCTGGCAGCTCCGTCATAGCCCTCCAGAGTAAAGTAGGCACAACCAAGGGAAAACCACACGCCAAGCTGTCCAAACACATACACACGAATACAAGTGAATATAAATACAAGTATTGAATCTATGCACGGTTTGTTGTTTCTGGTGTAAGATGAAGAAACAGATTTTTTGAATTCTCACAAGACCCACATACAGGCGAGACAATGTTAACATTTCACACCTGTTGAATCTATATGGTGTTAGCGTGCTAATATTTGCTAAATGCCACAACCCAATATAATGTTGGCATTGGAAGACAAAGGTGCAGAGACTCCCTGGGTAGAACACACAGATGGGATTACACATCGATTTGGCCTGGGAATACCTCGGCATCCTCTACAAGGAGCTAGAGGATGTAGTCTGATATCAAAGCAGCGTACGCCAGAATAACAGTCATGGAAAAGAAGGAAGTAAGGGAAGGATGGGAGGGAGAGGGGAGGCGGGAAAAGGGAGGATGGATTTCTATGCCTTCACTAGAGTTTGATCAATTTGGTACATAAGCCTGCAGGCCATTGAACCTAACATTTAGAGACTGTAGAACCAGATCTCTACTCTCTTTTTAATCTTTAATTTACTTCAAGCGTTTAAGCAAAACAGTAAACACATGTAATCACGCATTCCCAGCAGTGCCAGCGCTTTACTTGTACCTGCATGGTGTTGATCTTCAGTGACTGCTCAAAGCAGTCAGCGCACTGCTGGAACTCCTTGCTGCGGAGGTGTAGCAGGGCTTTAGATCGCATGGCTCTGGCACTGCGCCTGCGCGACAGCTCCCATGCACGATCGTAGTACTGATGGTCCCTCAAGATGTCTCCCAGAAGGCAATACAGACTGGGCGTCTCCTTCTTCTCCAACTCCCTGCGAACGAGCTCCTCGGCCTGGCAAAATGGATGGCAGAGGAGAGCAGGATGAAGTAGAGGAGGAGACGACAGAACAGTGAACAATAAAGACAGAACTAAACTCAACAAAGTAATGGGTAGAAAGTGAGGTGCAACACAAAAGATTTGGTAAAAAAAAGAAAGAAAAGATTTTGTTTCAAGTACGCAGTCAAATAATGTGGACATATCTATTTGTTCCACCTCACCATTCCACTTGCTACTTCAGATTCTGCTTGGAAAAGCTGAGACTCACACTTTCTAAATGGCCTCATATTGATTTGGACTGTGAGGTGTTCCCGTTTAATCGCTGAAAACTTGAGGTCCTCTGAGGAGAGCTTTAGTTTCACTTAAGAGTTTCCTTTGCTGAATCCTCCTGTCAGGGAGGCTTACAATGGGACATCATGACCCTATCGCCCCTGGAAACAAGAAACTCCATCATTCTTATCTCAACTATACAACTCTGAACAGGTTGATCCAGATACAGGATCCTGTAATTAACACATAAAGCTTCTATTCTCCACTGTGTGCTGAATATATTTAACCACACATCGCTCCAGTCTTGCTGGCACTGCTGAAGTAGTAGAGTTATACGTACAAACAAAACTGTTAGGGTCATCACTTTCTATTTGAGTTACAACTACACTATTAACAAAAAAAGTAATATCTGTTTTGGCTACATTCAAAGTTCACAGTGTGTTAGAACATCTTATTCTGAATGGATGTAGGCAAGATGAAAGTCTGCTTTGATTATGATTTCTGATGTGAGTCTGTGAAGCATATCAAGTAGTGTGAATGTCCCTGTACAAATTAAACCTGGACGGCATGATGTAGACAGTAATGAAAAAGGGGAAGTTTAAGTTAACATACTGATCATAAATGAGCTACAACCATGTTTAGGAGACAGCAATAGAGGCATGATGTAGTGACATGATAAGTTTACTGTGGCACAAGATATTTTTAACATTGTGTTAATTGCTTCACCCACTGTTATTTTTAAATTTTAAAAAATCTAATTGAACCTCCAAATCTGATTGGACTGGGGAAATGTTTATTTAGGTACAGCCCCACTGTAATCGATCAAGTTGTATTTTTCCATTTATTGAAATAAATAACAGAATAAAAGATGCATTAAGTATAAAAGTCTGGCTAAATAATAGAACAAATCTAAATAATCTAGATTTCAGCAGCTTTTAATGTGTTTCACAGTAATACAATAATATAAAGTAATAATGATAAAGGTAATTTAAATCAAGCCTGAGAAGGATTTTCAATTTTTTAGATTTTGTTATATCAATGTCGTCATTATTAACATTAACTTACCAACTACTGGTAGTTAATTTGTGCAGAAGACCTTGAAATGTACAAGGGATATTCACAACCTTGTCCTATATTCTAAAAAATTACAATTATATTTGAAAGAGTTAAATGCATTATCTTGTATCTTGTTTATAGGCCACGCTGCCTTACTATGAGACAATGTCGCTGTGTCAGAGGAAAGCAGGAGAGGAGCAGTCTGGGCGAGAAAAGAGAAGCAGCATTGGACTGAGACCAAAGCACTTCAAATAAATGGATTGCCTTGTTGCCTTGTTATTTTGGACCCCAGTGACTACATAACATGGACTGTTGGCTGGGACTACTGCACCACATGGTTTAGGACAAGAGGGGAGCAGGAGACTTTTATCATTATCCAAAAGCACCTGGGTAATTGAATTGGATAAAACAAGCTGGAATTGACTAACGGAGGCCTGTCAGCCTGCAGGTTTCTCACTGAGGACTACGTACCGAGCCTCCACTCACAAGTAGTGTCTGTTGTTATTGAGTGTGTTTGTATGCAGACCGAGGTAGCTGGTGAGCAGTATGTTTATTCAATTTGTAGCTCTACAACTCCAGCAGAGGGACAAAGTATCGAATGCTTTTAATGAACATAGGCTCAGACTCGTTGAGAGGACAGAACATGGTCAACACACAGTTCACCCAGCAGGATGACTCCCCCCCAAAAAAACAGAACTGCCAAACTTCAGCAGCCACCCTACACCCTCAGATGGCCCAATCAAACCAGATGGTCCTACTGGAAAAGCTGGTATTGTGCGACTGACCGACTCAAACGGAAACCTCATTGATGAGAAAAGTAAGAGGTGGCCAAGCTTTGGTGTCCAAACACAGAGATAGTCAAGGGAATCCTCTCTGAAACTCATCTTGCCACCCACAGCCACACCCTTCATCTTAGCACAACAAAAGACACAAAGACTTGAGAGCTTTGAGTGGTCATCAAGACTAGAAAAGCTGTATATAAATACAAGCAAACTAACAATTTACTTGGACACAGATGAAAATGTATAAACATACATTGTATGATATTCAACTCAGAGCCACCATCTCACTTTGCTTATTAATATTTGCTTGTTTTCTTATACTATGTATACTATCTATTCCATTCATTGTTTTATCTTATTGACCATTGGTATAGGTCATTTGAACTTTTGTTGAGGGTTAAGGACAGAGGATGTCACACCTTGTTAAAGCCCTATGAGAAAAATTTGTGAATATGAGCTACAAATAAAATTTGATTGAATTTCTTTGATTTAATACGGTATTTGTGCTTTTGCAACACATGTGAATGTCATGTCAATGAAGGCTGTTATTGAAATTGAAATTGAATACTGGCCTGCAGTAGTCCACGGACTTGCATTTGTTATATTGATTGCCATATAGTGTATGCATATTGACTGTGCCTATGAATGTTAAAAATATAAATTTTACATTTGTGTAATATCGGTCTGCATAAGGATGATGTGAGTAATAAAACATTGGTCGTAGATTTTGATGTTCACTTTTGTCTGGATGGTAATTTGTCCAGTCCCATTTTTTTTGTCTGTGAGTGGGAATGTTTGGATATGAAGAGCAAAATATATATGTATGTTTTTTGAAATTGTATATAGTTCAAACTTTCAATTCTAACCAAACCCAAAATTGGTTGGTTATATATTTCAATTAAGGAGCAGGTGCTTTGGGGCCCTGAAAAAGTGGACACTGAGTATAGATTTCAATTAAGATTCACTGAGCTCCTTACAACAGAGATGAGCTGCAAGAGAGAGAGAGAATACTGCCACAACAAAACCAAAACAGAATGTTCTATGCAATGTATTGTCCCTGTTGCAGTTGATTTTTTAGCTTTTTACTGTTTTATATGCTGCACATATTTCATTTATTCCAACATTATATTTCTTACTTTGCACTAACACATGAACTTCCTGTGCACGTGTGCATGGATGTCAGTTGGGATAAGCAGACAATGGGGGCTCCATAAGATACATGATCACCTGTGAAGGGTGTTTGGCCGTACACTGTTTCTGCACACTTTCTGACAACTGACCAAAAGATGTTTCTTCATGAAAAATAAATGAAAGTGTGGTTAGCAATATTGCAGCACAGTAAGAAACCTCTGGGTTCAAGCCTGCGGACCAGCCAGGGCTTTCTTGTAGAGTTTGCATCTTCTCTCTGAGTCTGCGTGGGTTTCCTCCCACAGTCCAAACACATGCAGGTCAGGTTAATCAGCAATTCTAAATGGCCCATAGGTGTGAATGAGGGCAGAGATTGGCTCCAGCTCCCCCACGAACCAAAGGGATAAGTGGTTTAACACAAGGACGGTCGATAGGAGTTAAAAACTCAGTAACCTTTTCCAAATTTCTTATTTATATTCCACAGCACTTTGACAAATTCAACAGTAACATCTCCTCATAGAAATGCTAGACCACTGTGAAAAAAACAAAACAAACTGTTTTCTGTTTGGGCTTTTTTTTTCACAGTCGCTGAACCTAGAATTCGAAACTAGTTGCCCCAACGTTCCCAGAGGAAAACATCAGTCTGAGGCTTTTAGTGAGCACTTATCTGACTCACTTGACCAACCATTCAGCGAGTGACTGGTCTCTGGTAGACTGTACCCCTCAAATACCGCGAGGAACCACATTGCTACAGTTTCTATGTTCACACCACATGAGTCAAGTTTTACTTCATAAATATGTGTCACTGAATGGGTTTTATTTACTGTGGAGGACTATCCCCTGACTGTTCTCTTCCTACTCTGTTCTCTATAAAGCAGGAATGTTTATACTTGAGGAAAACAAAGAAGCAGAGAAAGTTAATTCCCGCTGGCAGTGTCTACAGACACATGAGTGGCCAATAAACAATACACACCAAATAATGTTTAACAAAAACATATAATCAAAAAAATCTACAAGAGTAGAATTTCCTTGTGCAATCAGAGCATGAATTGTATTGTATTGTTGTCATGATATAAAGCCTGTTCTCAGATGGTGTTGGGCAACACCGAGGTTCCGTCTTGTGGTGGGTCAATTGTGTTTGAGATGGCGCCTATCTCTTGGTGCAGTCCGAGGATGGAGAGAGTCCAACACTTTGGCCTCAGGATAAGGTTGGGTTATGTATTGCAGTTGATGTTGTTCTGATGACGTAAGGCTTAAGTGTGTGACAGATGGGACCAGAGTCAGACCCCCAATGTGTGGCAGTATGGCAGGAAAACATGTGGAAGCTTGATACCCCAAATGGAGAGAAACAGGCAGATTGTTGAGACAACAATCATTTATACAGTAATATCAGTGTTGTGTTGGATGTTTGTAACCCAGTGATTAACCAATGTATGATCTATTTTCCAGCCTTCACCTATGGATTTGCATTTTAAGTGTGGGAATTCTGATTATCCTATTATGCCCATGTCAAGTGCCAGATTAACTACACTGTGTTTGTGTGTTTGTGTGTGTGTGTGTGTGTGTGTGTGTGTGTGTGTAAACAACATCATCTAAGTACTAAATGATCCCTCAGCTTAAATGTCATCTTGAAGAAGACAGCAAGAGTGCCAACAAAATAGAAATCCAAGTGTGTGTGTGTGTGTGTGTGTGTGTGTGTGTGTGTGTGTGTGTGTGGTCCAGGTACCACTCATGTTTTGGGGACCTAAATCTGTTTACACAGTCCCCATGACATCATTACATTTTAAAGTGAGGACATGTTTTAAATTTAAGGTAAGTCTCCAGGAAATCAAAGTTAGTAAATGAAATGTCCTCTAATGTCTCTGAGTGATGTGTGCACTACTATATGTAAATAGATGGATACAGATGCAACTACTAATTCCAGCTGATATACATATGTTAGTATTTTACTGGATGTGTGGTTACTTTAAGCCATGAGTAGGTGTGTTTCAATACTTAACAGTTAAATGGTAGCACAACATAAAGCATCAGTAGTATTAGCACTATGTGTTGTTCATTATTGTTTGCTTTCAGATTTAGAACAATGTTGATCAGTACGATGTTTAAGTTCTCCCTGCATCTCCACATGCAGAAACTAATATGAAGCAACGTGCACCGACAATCTTCACTGAAGAACCAAGTTCAAAGACACAATCCTGTAGAAACCTGTGAGTTTCTGAATGCAGCTTCTGAACAGTGGCAAGAATCGTTCGGAGAGCCACCGACTGAAGAGTGTTTTTAGAAAATTCAAATACTATATATGAATGAGGTTCATTTGACCTCAGATGTCTGAGTGTGTGTGGTATACCTTCCCATGTTGGCCCAGCCTCTCATAGCAGATAATGGCGTCCTCCCAGAGCTCCAGCTTTTCATACATAAGCAGAGCTGAACTGGTGCAGCCGAGGTCCGTCAGCAGGCTGGCCAGCTGTTTCTGCAATGAAAGAGACCACAGAGGCTCACAATGAAAAGACAAAGACCAAGGTCACTGGGATACATTGTAGAGGTACCGAGAATATCTTTACCAAAGGCATTGAGGCATCTACACTGAATTAAAAAATTTTTTTTTACCTAAGTAAGAGAAAGACTTACCTGCTGATGGCACTAGAATATTAGTCATGAGGATGTCACCAAATTGATTGGGATTGTCCTCTGGGTACCATGAATGTCTGTAAACATTTTATTTCAGTCCAGCCAATGTTTGTTGGGATATTTCAATCTGGACCAACTAACCGTGCTGTCCCTGGAGCCATGTCACTAGAAAGGCTAAATAGTAATGGTCGACGCTCTACAGTTTGACAGTTGGTTTTTAGATTACTGTGAAATGAATGAAAAGCAAAGGGTGCCTGAAGGTGGGAAATCGATCGTAAAAAGTTTACGACATTAGAAAATGGTCAGCAGTAATGGAAAATATACTGCGCTTGATGTGTAGTTATTGGACTGAAATGTGTAAAAATGCCCTCACTCCAAAGGTGTGAGAAATAAATAGTTTCTCATGAGAACAATGCACAACACACACACACACACGTTTATACATCTATCTTAGTGAGGACGCTCATCGGCACAATGCATTCCCCAGCCCCTTACTCTAACCTTAACCCTCACAACTAAATAACTAACCCACACCTAATTCTAACCCTAAAACCAAGTCTTAACACTGAAACAGGTCATTAAAAGTGGGTCAGAAAGTGAGGAGCGGACAAAATGTCCTCACTTTCCCAAAATGTCCTCACTCTGTAGGTTGAAGGCTCAAAATGGTCCTAACAAAGATACTACACACCCCAGCCATAAAAAGGCCTTCAGTGCTTTGTTAATGTTGGGAATGGTTCTCCTGTGAGGAGGAAATGCATCACAGTGCTGCTGCAATCCTCCACCTCAACCCACTTTCAAGTCCCCAGGCAGCAATAGGTACTCTTCAATTCTAGCTTTATTGCTGTTATCAGTTATTACATGCTGCCTGGCTGATGTCTCCTCCCCAGCTTTCTAGTACTCCCCCTCCTTCAATCTCTTGGACACATCTAAATCTTGCTATTACTGCTTATTCTACTCGTGCTGCTCTTTCCATTTTATTCTACACAAGATCCTGGGCTTTATTATAGATCTTATGATGCTTCTCGGCTCAGCAATTGTGTCACAAAATGTCGTAAAGGTAGTATTGTACACCCTCTGTGAGACATTTATCTATCTTATTTTCCCCACGTTGATTCGGGGTTGTCATCTTCTACGCTAAATTCTAAGATGAACATTTTCTTACTGAAAGCAGGTCAGAATGAGACTGACTGTTCGAACAGTGATTGTCCAATCAAAGCTTACAGCCTGTTACCTAGTCACAGCAGGTCTGTCAGGCTATGGATCTGTCTACACATTTAAATGTTGTGCAGAGAACAAACAGCAATACAATAGTAACAGAGGCAATCTGCATTTAAACAGTTTGGACAGCTACGACTTTTTTACATTGCCTTACCAAAGAATGAACAGGATTGAAGGAAGCACTTGCTCTTGGTTTTGCTGGAAAGCAAAATCAGATCAACTGTTTGACAGCAAAAGACTTTCAGGAAGATTTGGGAGACTGAAGGGTGGGGGTGGGGGCCTGTTCTACTGTGCAGTCACAACTGCAATAATAAGACTTTGATAGAGCAAAAACCCTGTCCTGCATCTTCACCACAAAGCTCAGTGTCAGACCCAGAATAAGATCAACAACCCTGATGCATCTGCTGGTAGTGGGAAAATGGTTTTCATTAAATACCAGCAAATTCTGGACGCAAACATCACACCATCTGCAAACTCCACAATTTACTAGATATACTCTAGAGACACAAGTTTGATGGGCTTCAAAGTCCTGCAAACTATAGTAATTGATAACTGTGATTGGACTTTGAAAGAGCACACAGCTCACCTACTGGTGAGGACGCTGACTTTCAACTGACACCTGTTTTCTTTTAGACGTTCTTCTACGTCTACATGAAATCAAGGAGCTGTTGTTTTAGACGTGACCATGTAGTTCCTGTGGTAAATCTGTCATTGTTATCACTGTTAATGATGCTGTGCTACACTGGAACGCTTGACAGGCTGTGAAACAGTGAACGAAGCGTCACTTCTTTTATAAATAACTTAAAAGTGTGATTTATAACTGTCTGGACATCTGTTTATTAATTGAAAAATATTATGTGTCCTTTATTTCAGACCATCAAGCAAGTCAGTGGAAAACAACTCAACTGGAGAATTATGAGACAGCCACTGAGGTTCCAAAGTGAGGTGCAGTTCCATTAACAGTGCAGATATATAGTGGCAGAGAATGACACACTGATTTATTCTATACATTCTACACAAAGAGGGAAAACCTTAAAGATCTTTAGAGCGATGTGAACTTGCCTGCTTGACAAAGAGCCAACAAATAAATCGGAGGACTTACTATTCGTCACTATCAAAAATGGGAAATGGTCTGTATCTATCTCTCTCCACATTGCATGTCTATGAGCCCTTTGTGTGTGTGTGGTTGTGTTTCAGGGGTTAAAATGCATGTCAAAAATGAGTGTAAAAAGAATTTACCCTTGAGGGATAAATAAAGTATCTCTTCTTCTTCTTCTTCTTCTATATAGAGCTTTTCTAGTTCTTTTAACCACTCAAAGCACTTTACAGTTCAGTTTTGCAATTCACCCATTCACACATACTGGGGGGCAGCACTTATTCTATAAGGGGCCACTCCGGGATCAACATCTTGCCCAAGAAGACAGATGTCAGAAGTCATGCAGATGGGGAAGGCTGGGATTGAACTGCCGACCCTCTGGTTGGAGGACGACCGATCTACCTCTCAGCCTAGGGGTAGTGTCTAAATAGACTAAATGTTTTCTTTTATCATTACATTTTATTGCCAGTGTTATTGACATGTTGGCCAATGAGAAATTCTGACCTGATGAGTGGGTAAGATTAGGGTGTTGCTAAAAATAAATTAAGCTTAGTTTTTAATAAAAAAAAGACTTAAGTACACAATGCTGCTACACAAGCAAGTGTTTTCATATCCGTCCACAGTGAGTCTGTCAGAGTTAATCAGCTTTACAAGTGTTTGTTTAGTCCAGTTTAAGCTGCAGGAGTTTCTGAAGGCTGCTGTGACATGTTCTGCTGCCAAAGTCATGACGAGTGAAAACAAGACCATAGCGTCTCTTGTCAAAAGACAAGAATCAAATCACTACAGTAACTCAGTCAGTTGACTCATGGCCACTCACCACTGAGGATAAATTCATCTGATTTTCTGAATCCTCACACTTTCTGTTCTGCCGCCACAACATTTCCATTTGATGCATTCATTTTCCCAAAGGACGAATTATAATCACTTTTCATCTCGAGCTACTAATAAGTCAAAAGTTGAATTCTGGTTTATAACCAAATACCTGTGAAATAAGATCTATCTGATTCATGCTACAAATTATAAAAAACATACAAATAAGATCCAGAGGTGAATAGACTGTGAATGCGATGCGAGATCTTGAAAAATGTATTCCACCATCTCTTATATTCAGAGTTAAGTGAATCCAGTGCTAGTTTGTTACCATTTGGTTTATTAAGCACTAAGTAACTTTGTTCAGATTAAGAATGGAATGGAATGTGTTTCTGAAGAGAAATGGTTTGATACCTGGACAGCCCATCTGGGCGGGGCTTGGCAGCAGTAGAAGATTTTGAGCCGCTCAGTCACGGGACACTTCTTGTCTTCAAAGTGGTCCACTAAAGCCTGGAGAAGGAAAAGAGAAGATGAACGTCTGCAGCTGCGTCTGTCACAAGATCTACTGTGTTCTTCAGACTAACACTGTATTTCACCACACTGAGATTTTGTTTACAGCAGATTCAGTCTCTGAAACTTAACTGAGATGTGAGTACAGCAGATACAATACCATTCCCACATATCAACTGGCACTGCTGTCTGATATATTCTGTGACCTGGCTCTGAGCTAGTAACAGGTTCTACGGATGGTGGGTCGGTTCTAAATAGACGATAACCGGGAAGATTCAGCAGACTCCTCTGAGCTTGATTTGTCAAATCACCCACAGCTTCTCATCTATTACTGTGTAGTAATAAGTAAGTGCAACACATTCTTTCACACATATAGGACAATAATAATTGTAAACAGCTCATCAGTAGAGCTTCCGTCTTGTGGTTCCTTTCCCTCTTCAGGAAGTCACATGCTCATACCTGCCACATTCCATATATATCACATTAATATGATGAAATATACATGTTTACCCAAAAGTCTTGGTTTATCTTGTATATGTTTGACTGCTGTGTGATGTAAAAGCCTCCATCACAAAATGAAACAGGAGACACTAAGGATTATTCACTGGGATTTACTATTTTGTCTCAATGGTTTCTCACAAGGACATTACTGGAGATTCTCTTCTGGATGGAAAGTAGCTAACACGTGTCCAAAAAGTTGCTACATTAGTTGCTAGGTGTTTTTTTTGCAGAAAGATGTATTCATACAACAAACTCAGGAGTAATGTAATAGGCATATCCCCACCCCACTCACTGTCCATCAATTACAGATTACTATTCACTTGTCATTACATATTATGAAGAAAAGATGAAGACCCCATAATATGCATCTCAATATCTCCGACTGTTGCCATTCATATACATATGAATTAGTGTCAAATAGTTCATTCAAATAAAAATAGTATAGAATTCTTACCAAAGACAGCACACAGAAATCAATAGGGACATTATTTGACAATCTCTTTGATAACAAGAGGAAATCATTTTATAAATATCATCAAAAATTCAAATTATATAAAATAAAAAGGCCACAAATTTACTAAGCACAGAGTTCTAATAATACGCCTTGCTGTCTCACAGACTGGATGGGGGTGTCATTTGTTGTCTTGATGATCTGTAACTATTGAAAAGGGCCAAGGGACAATATATAAATAAATATGCAAAGTAAGTGCCTACTAATAACATACCAACTCAAAATGTATTAGTCTTGTTAAAATAATCTCTGTCGCTGCACATTTTCACCATGAACATTTGGTATGGCTCCATTTAATGGTAACTGTTTCTATTGTTAAGTTAAGTATAATGTTCTGCGAGCGCCAGGTTTCATAATGTCAATACGTGTCTGTGTTTATTCTATTTTTATGAGCTAAGTTTAGAGTTGAAATATTATAATCACAGTTCTTTGTGCGAGGGTGTTTGTAAATCGTTTTGCCTGATGAAGGTCACAGGAGCAAAGTAGGTTTAATAATAATTGAAGATGGTGCCTCCCTAGTGGCAGCCGGTTACAACAGTAATTCGCTGATACGCTGCTGAAAGGAGGAGACCGGACAGACTGATTAGGAGGGCCAGCCCCATTAACCCAGTGGAGGTGGTGGAAAGAGGAGGATGATGGCAAAGCTGTCGTCTCTGATGGACAACCAGTCCCACCCCCTGCAGGACACCATCACAGCATCGCAGGTCGTTCCTGCAGCAGTAAGACTGAACAACCAGCTCAGCTCTCATTAGACCACACGCACCTTCTGCACCTAAACTCAGGTTCACGTTGCAACTGGGAAATTCAATGGCTTGTGTGCAATCCATTTCACTCTACATATGTTCACACTGTACATATTCTGTTTACACTTCATATATGAGTTTTTACTCATTTATATTTTCGATATCTCCCTAAATTATAAGTATTATTATTTTACAGATGCTTATTCTTGACTGCCCTCTTGATGCTGTAACGTTGCAAATTCCCCTGTTGTGGGGCTAATAAAGGATTCTCTTATCTCATCTTATAAGTCTAAACCTAAAAAAAAATATTTATTTGAGTCAATTTCAATTTCATTATTTAGATCATAGGAAATGAATGGCTTCTTCTAAACATATAAAAAGATTTCAGGAGTTGACATGGTGAGCTTTTTGCTCGTACTTGCATCAGAGCGTACAAATATAAAAACACTGGGGTATCTCTCACAGATACACTTGGGTTACAAAACATTTAGGTTGCTTTCATCTATGTATCTATAAATGTTTCTCTCAGTATAAATTCTGTTCTCCCTCAACTCGTTTGCAGACTTTAGCTACAGGCACAGTGAATAAAATGACAACAGTTTTGTACTCTTAACCTAAAGTAAACCCAATCACATACCTTCAAATTATTCAATAATGCCCTAGTTCAGTCAGTTTGCATCATATGAAAATACTTTGTTTTTCTTTTTGTAAAAACAGAAATTCATTATAGCCTATTTCTTTAAAAGCTGTGCACCTACATTTATTTTATAAACGAACGTAAGTGTGGACCCCTGGAATTCATAATAAGTCTTTAGTTAGTCCATATCTATGTGTTTCCAAGACATTACCAGGAAAAAATGAGAAAGAAGTAATGGAAAAACAATATTTTAGTATCAAGGCTTTTCAAATGTAGAATACAGATGTAGACTGCAGCTTCATAACAAACAGAGTAGTTTTAATTTTGGGGCTGAAATTGAAAAAACCTGAAAATGCTGAAAATACTCACCACATATTTTAATTATCTATCACAGTAGATGCAGTGTTTATTATTTATAATGTTTTGAAATAGTTCTATGCTTTTTGTATAGAGAAAAGAATGATGGAGTGTGGCTGATTTTTTAAATAAACATGGACCATTTCGAAGAAATCTCTCCAACTACATAAAGTATAACTAAGGAAATGACATTTAGTGCTTACAACTTAACTCTCCAGAACTCGGCATCAAGCTGGAAAATATTTGGAGGAAAAAAAAAACATGTTTTATTTCTTTCAGTCTTCCAGCCAGATGTCGGAGTCTCCTAACTTCTTCAATTTTCATACTGTAACTCCAAATTGCCATCTGTGCTCCTTCCAAGGATGTTATTGATCAACATCCAAAATAACAATTGGAGCTGTGGCGAATTAATGGTTTTGTTTGTGCTCAGGGTTGTTTTGAAAAAGAACAAGGTTACTCAATAACTCACTGGCACTGTGAGTGGAGTCGAGCTCCGCTGCTCTTTGTGAATGTACTCACGAGTAGACTTGTTCTGTGGAGTCAGGGCTTAAACACCCACGCAGAAAAAATGTCCTGCGTATATAAGATTAGTCATTGCGTGTGACGCACGGCTACCAGTACACAGAACTTTAATAAAGCTTCAGCTTGTAGTCAAACGGTATTCTGGGAATGATTTTGAGAATAAATGCAAGAAAGGTAGTCATTCAATGTAATGAGAAAACATGACATTTGTTGACTAGCTATATGATATATGTGTTTGTTTTACCCTCAGTTACCCTCTGTCTGCATCAGTAGAATTCCCCTCAATTCACCAAACAAGCTAATCTGCATATTTAAACAACATTTCAGGGGGAAATACTGTCTTGCTGTGTAAGTTATTAACTGGAGAAGTTCTGTGGTGATGATTTAGTTCTTTCTTTTTTATCCTTTTCACCTGCAGTGCCAATTGGTGCATTTTAATTAGCTAACACCTCATTTGCATAGCAGGGTTGTGATTGTGATGACATCATTAGATACAAATTTGACTGTATTCACCTGTAGTGTCTTCTTTTAAGTACAGTACATACAGTAGTAGCTCATATGTGTACATTAGCAAGACACAAGTTAAATTTGTTTTTGTCTTTTGGCTAATTAGCTGTAAACTGAAGGCACTGGCAGTTTAGTCCTTTGTTCATCACCACTCAGCTCCACACAAGAGAAGAAAAATCAGCATAACTGGGACAGGAGCTGGGAGGTGCTGCCTGTCTGTCTGACATGACTGTGTGCTCGCTAGAAGTGTCCACCTTCACTAGCCTCAAGATTCGATTACGGCACAAAAATGGGTCCATGTGTGCATATTGACTAGTAATTGCAAACCACAGCAGTGAGTCAGTGCAGACAGTGTGTGTCAAAGTAAATCTCATTACAGAGGCTGCATCATGTGATTAAGTGAAATGTTTTATCTTTCATCCAAGAGGCTTCTTCACTTCAGTTCCACAGGTCTTGTTAGTAAAGAACAGATTCATATCTTGTGGCTGCAAGTTATATACCTCGTTCCCACGTGTTATTATTCCGTGGCCCCCAAATATCCCCAGAGGGTGATTATGCAAATACCTATTACCATTTATATTTCTTAACAAACAAACAACAACTTTAAAGTAAATGTGAATTGAATTAACAGCAGCCTTCTGAAGTTCAGAGAAATGTTCAAGCAGGTAGGGCTGGCTAAATTGGAGAAAGCAATTCCTTTGGGTGGGTGATGGGCGAATGAGTCAAGCATACGTGTGGATTCAGATGTCGTCAGAGCTGATCCGCGCATCTCCATATGTACAATACCAAAGAGAAAGTCTCTGGTCATAATGTATGATCGTGACCTGTAAATTTAGTCGGAAATGGTTCCACAAATACCTGAATTGTGCAACAATTATGTTTTTGTTGTTTCACGATAGCAGCCCCCAAATTATCCCCTGCTGCCTGAGGACGATCTCCTTCCTGTGTTAGACTTGAAATGTTATTAATGATTGTTTTATAACTTATAGTTGGAACCTCAGGTCTCATTTCCATCTTATGTATTTGTAACTCTAAAACTGTAACACTCAGCTTTAATTTCTGGCATATAAACACAGATCCAAAATGCAATTCTCCAAGAGCATTGAAAAATTATTTCCCCGGAAGGTAGGTGCTCATGAGCCAAAGCACTGTCTGCACTCTGTGCACCTTTAGTTTTCCCTGAGTAGTTATAAAGTTTTCCAGAAACTGATGTTTTTGTTGACCTTTGATTCATAAGTAGGAAAGGCAGATTGTGTAAAAAAGAAAAGGTTATGGGAAAGAGGTTTACAGTTCTGCCAATGCTTGTGCTCTTAATGAATCTAGAAATACAGCATCTACCCAATCCATAAACATCTGCCCTTACCTGAGTTTGCATCATGGATCTCTCAATACAACGAGACCGTCCTCTTTCCAGTTTGCTCCTGAGGCAAAGCGCTGTGACTTCTACCGCCCAGAACTTGGGCTGGGACAGGATACACTGCAGAAGGACATGGGGGTGGGAGGCAAAGTCAGATCATCTCTTATGTAGCATCAAGTCATTCAGGATGAAAACTATAAACTGGAACTACAGTTACTTAAAATAAGACATGGTTGATTAAGAATAGAATTTAGGGAGTTCAATCCTATGATTGTCCAGCCTAAAATAATGCTCACTATCAATGTATAAATAAAGGACAGGATGTATTAATAAATGGTTGTACTAAATTCAGTATGGTGCTAACTTCCACAGATTTATTCATACAGAGTCACTACATGTAATAATTTTCTTTTTTTTATCCACAAATCTGTTCTGTTTTATTGCTTTTATGAACCCTCAATGAAAGACATTTTTACAATAAAAAATCTGACAGGAATAGAAAGGTTCATGCACTTGGAGCTGGTAGAAGTCTTCATGTGAAACATTTATGCAGGAAAATTCATGATGGCAGCAACATGACGATCATCAATTTCTTTTGACTCAGTGGCGATGCAACTTTTTATTATATTACATAAACATGATAGATCTGATATTTGTGAAATAAAAAAAGAGGCCAGGTTCCAACTACCCTTGAGGTAAATAAACCTCGACTTGATAACTGGCTCTGTGTCTCTTCACTCTGTATTCCAAAATGAAAATTAAAAAGTATCACAAGAGAGCTCTTACCACTCTTTCCTATTCCATGACTTCACATTTAAGCTCCATCACAATGGCTCTGGATGCGCATATGATGATGCATTATGAATGAAGTCCATTAATTTCTGAATGCACATTCAGACTGATTGTCCTCAGACAGCCTCAGGCATGATCATTTTACATAAAAAGTTCACCCCAGTAAACCAGGGGGGCTCAGCTGCCAAGAATCACATTCGTAAAACATGAGTCTCAACAGTATCCTGGTACTTCTCTCTACTGCTTCAGAAGATGAAAATGTAAATCCTGAACTACCAAAGTAACAAACAGTTGCTTACTCCCATTTCTGCTCTCTCTTTAGATGGAATAAAACCCCAATTATTAAAAGAAAATACAGCCGAATACTGCAGAGATCTTGACGGCACACAACCTGGGGGAAAGCAGTGACTACAACGAACACATCCCCCTCTCCTAAAGCGACACGGGGCTTAGCTGTCTGCTGTGCACTTCAATGACTCAAGCAGCAAGCTTGAGTGAGATCACATAATTAATAAAAGCTATTACTGTCCTTATCTGTGTGCTGTGGTGATAAACTGTTTGATGGTTGGGACAGCTTAGTGGCACAGATTTAGATGAGCTGATGAGAGGGGGAGGTATTAAGCAGATATACAAGCAGGTAGATGAAGGGGAGGATGACTCTAGCTTACTTTCTGAACTCAACTCGGCCCGTCAACCTACAACAACATTTACAGTGTACATTAATTAGTAAGTTCTCGGGCCAAGTTCTTCTATGTCTTTGGGGAAAAACAACCGCAGAGACTTGTAATGGGTACAAATCGCTGTCAGATCATTATGATGCCTTTAATTAATTTATTTATAAACTGGCACAGACAGCAGTGGGTTCTTGCTGGTTCCAAAATTTGTCTTTGAGGTAAAAGCACAAAGTTTGTGTTGTTGATGGAAAGCCATGTATCAAGCTGCATTACAGAGATTTTGTTTTGAAAATCTGAACTTGGGTCTGGATATTGTGTCGGTTACCTAACAGACGTCCAGCGAACAAACAATAAAAAGTGACAGTACATAGTAGAACTGTTTGAGGAGGACTCACTAATGACAAGGAATAATTCTGAAGTAGGCTGTGGAGCATGAACACAGGGCAAACAGTCCATTCCAAATAGCCATCTTTAGGGAGGGCACTTCACTATTTTCACTCAAAACCAAGTTGAAATCACTGAAGTTGATAGGACTGATCCTCTTGGGTTTCATAGCAGATGATATCTAGTGTTGAAATTGCATCTTGCAGCTGAACACCCCTCACCTCACCCTCTCCTTCCAAACATGAAAAAGAAACTGTGGTAGCTTCAGTTGTCATAAAAACTCAAAAGGTGTTTAGTTTGTCCAGCCTGGACTAATGTCAAAAACATGGTGGCCTCCGTAGAGAGGGTCCCCTCAATATAAATATAAAGTATTTAAATATAAAGGGACTTTTCTGGGGTAAAGAAAACTACAATTCATACAATTTAGATGAAATGAACTAGTGAAAACATCATGAGGATTATTCTACATTAAATAGTTCCTTTGTACCTAAATCTAACACACTGGACCTTTAACTAAGTGTACATGTAATACAAAATATAACAGATATCTGTATTCCCTACTGAAATATGCAATTTTCTTTTGTCATCCCACGTGAATGAAAATGCACAAACTTGGCAGTGATCACTAATTCAGAAGGTATGCCTGTATATGCAGGTTTCTTGAATGTGAGTAAATCCCCCAAAAGTCCTGCAGATAGATTTGTCATAAATTAGACATGCATTTCAACTATTACTCCGAGCCAACCTTAAACTACTACGACAGGAAATGGTTGCAATTATCCTACAGTCTACAGTGCGTCACAAATTCTGCTGTGAATTACTTAATAAGAAAAATAGCTGTAATTATTTTTCCCTGGATTGCAACAGTGGCAGCCAGCCCCGCACAGCAGGACTGAGAGTGCTGCTGGCCACTGTGCAGACTGGTTAAATGGAACTGTCAGATCTCATGTGTGGGTTGGTGCTCCTGTCAGTGTCCGAGCTTCTGTGTTAGAGGGTGTTAAATGAACTCAGTGAACCTACAACATGTCTGCATAGGTTTGCATGAAAATACTTTAAAAAAAGAGTTAACAAAGAAGCCGCAAACTGTGTCCTCCGAGTGATGAAATGTGCCAGTTGTTCAATAAATACTTTGCAGTGAAAAAATTGAAAGGGAATACGAACCAAAACGTTAATAAAGAAACTGAATTCATAAAATTGGCAGCATGTGGTAGATTTACATTCAGCAGTATGCAGAGTATGTAATGGCCCTGAAGAAAGTCAATCATAAACTCCATGTGTCTGCAAAGTTCGTGTGATATTTTTTCTAATATCCACAAATATAAATGATGGTACACTAACACCTGCTAACATCTACTGGTAGTTGGAATATTAAGAATATCTCATCATATATTCTCAACTAATAAATATAAATGATTGTACACAAAGGCAGTTCGGTTGCATCTGTTCATGTATGTTTTTCCTCGTAGCATTAATGGTCATTTGAAAAGCCTCTTTACAGAAGCTGGAGTAATAAACAAGTACATTTCTCAGCATTCCCTGGGAAGCATGCTTCTACTCCCCGGACAGTGAATGTCTAATTTTCAGTTCTTAATACTAGAACATAAAGACAATTTAGCATGTCAGCACTCTAACATGTGCTACTGCTAATTGGTACTGAACAATGTGTACAGCTAAAGGTGATGAATATCTCCTCAGTTTAGCAAATACTGGATTCTAAACTATAGCATTAGACAAACTGACTGATCTGAAAACAACAATTTTTGTACCAAGCTACACAGCAACAGCCAACAAGTGTCCACAAATCTCACACTGATGTCAAAGTCATGCTGAAGTTAGGTACAGCATCTTGGTATCACCAAAGTCAGTAGGATTCATCCTCTGGTGATGATTGGTCTCTAAAAAAACTTCTCTACAGAAACCTCTCCCATCATTGTTGAGATATTCAAGTCTGCATCAAAAGAGGTGGAATGATGACGTACAAACTGCCATCTTCAGAGCTTTGCTGGCAGCAGTACAAAAATCCTTTCAGTCTTTGTCATGAAGATCACAGCTAGAAGCACGTAGAAAAGTCAGCAGAATAAGACCATCATCTTCAGTGTCTGCAAACTCTCATTTGGGAGTAATTGAAGAGATGAGAAGGTGTTTTATATTCTGAGCACGTCTCTAAACCACATTGTGACTCAGTTTAGAGGAGACACAGTTTGTTCGGTAGCAGACTTGACAGGGTGAGGTATAATTTGTTTTGAGGTGCTGGGTATGGTGATCAAAACTGAGCAGACGTGAGCGGCATCCAGACTGAACCCTCTGGGACAGGCGGCACAGTGTTCTCCGAGCTGTGTCAACACATTCAGATGTGACAGAAGAGACATGGCAAGCTGTGTGAGGTGGAAGCAACATGGAATTCTGTGGATTGGCTTAAAATGTTCTGTGGAATACAGAGAATAGACAATCTGTTTGTCATTAATGACAGAGTACCACAGACTGGGGCAGTTATATACCTCAGCATAATATACAGGATATTTTCACAACACCTTTTTTGGCATCTTTTTATTTTTTGCTGTTGTTCTTGTATCAAATATGTTCAACACATTAAGTAAGTGACTAATACCTCTATCTCATGATTTAGTCAAAATGGTCAAATGGTGTTTAAGACAAGAAAAGCACTACATACTGTAAATACAGACCATTTTATTGATGGTGTGATTCTCATCTGTATCAATCTAATTCTTTGCTTACTGACCCTTCAGCTTAGCATCATAACACATGATTGGGGCAGTGCAATATTGTGTATTTAACCGTGCTACAAATTAAACTCTAAACTGTGATATTTTTCATAATTTGAATGGCATTTGACCCTCTTCCACGCAACACGGACCAAGTTAGGAAAATTGCATTAAGGCAAACAAACACGGAGGGGACTAATTCAAAAGAGGACAAGGACTCTATCAACTAGAATCACCAAACTGTGATTGATGCCTCTACCAACCAGTGCAGTTTCTGGAAACATCCGTGATCATTTCCACTGTAACCTGTAACCTAACCACTGAAACATAATCACTTGGGTCTTTGCGTTCAAGTGACAATTGATCACAAGTTGAAGAAATTCCTTCAAGCAGTCTTGAGATATCACATTCAAGAGGCCAACGAGATCTTGACTTTAGACCACATAAATCGAATAAGTGAATCCAAGTGATTGTACCGGTCCCAATATATGACATTCACTGTGACCTTGACACAATCAAGTGAGTGAATCCTCGAGTCCAAGTGAATGTTTGTGCCAAATGTGAAAGGATTCCTTACGTTCCAGAGACATCACCTTCAAAAGGCAAAATCTGTGCTTTGTGAGGTCACGGTGACGTTGACCTTTGACCACCCAAATCGAATCAGTACATCCTTCAAATTTGCAGAAATTCCCTCAAAGCATTCATGACATATCGTGCTTACAAGAATGGGACGTACGGACAGAAGGCCGGACACCCGAAAACATATTGCCACCGGCCACTGGCTATCTCGGTGTGACATTTTGGTTAAATCGCACAGTCCGAAAAAATATGTTGAGAATTGACAACTTTTTGGCACTCAGGTTAAGAAGCAGCGAAACCTGATTCATATTATTAACACATCTTCAAAAATAATATGGAAAGAGTGTTTTGAAAGAGAAATCAACAACTTCTGCCTTACCCAAAGATTGGGTAATCACATCAGCACTACCTCCAGATGGTCCACCAGGAAGGCCACGCAGTTTGAGTATTGATGAAGACTGCTAGACATGTGACAACCATCTAACCAGCCTGCAGATTCCTGGATCTACATGTAGGCTGGGAAGATGCCTGCTCACAGAGCCAGCAGCTGCCTGTAGCAGGTTTCCCATTGTGTGCAACAATACAACAGCTAGCTCACTGGTCACACTGAGCTCACAGCTGGAAGGTTCGAGGATGACCATAATCCGAATTTTGAGACAGTGAAGAGTACAAAACAAGTGAAACATGAAGAATTACACATGTATGTTCTTTGATCAAAATCCAGGACACAGAGATTAGAGCAAGGCCTTGTTTAGACTACTGCTGATATTTTTTTTGAACAGAATTTCCATTTAAAACAAATCTCCATCTAGACGACCTTCTGTCCAGATGTGAAAAACAAAAATCAATTACAAACAAGCATGATGGGCCATTAGGTGGTGATGACGTCTACACGAATGATCCATCAAATATCAGAATGCACAGTGATCTTATTGAGTGAACTTCTTATTGTTTCTGTTGCATGCTCATCTCACAAAGCAGTGGGCCTGTGCAAAACAAGCTGTGACGTCATCGTTTCCTAAACGCTCCATTTTAATATGAACTTCAGTTTTGAAACTCTGCACTCGGGAAGGCATTTGTAAGAATCTTTCAAATGTTTGATTTACTTAAATTACAATGTATGTGTCGACGACTGGCCCAAACACAGAGGAAAAGGTCTGTCAGCTTTTTTTAAATGATTGTCATTGTTTTATTAATTTGAGTGTACGTTTGATTTATCCAGAGGAAGGTTAGCTCTGGCTCAGTGGGTATCACTTAGTTGGGTCACCCCAAAACCCGTTGAAAAAGCTTGCCTGCTAGACGTATCACCATGTCTTGCATTTTGAGCTGGCACCAAAGCCACTCCGTAGAGAGCCCGTTCACCTGGGTTATCTACTTTCTTACATTTAGTGAATGTTTGAGATTGGCTCTTATCTCCAATTAGGCAATTTTAATCTTTAGATGCCAGCTGAGACTGAAGAGAGCCCCATCACACCCCCAGTGCAGGCCCACACACATAAAACTTTTTATTTTTTTATTAAACTTGCAGCAGAACATGTGTATCATAAAAAAAGACAATAACCTTAATGAAAGTTGTTTTTCTTATAAGCCTGAGCTAAGCTCCAAGACAACAAACTGAGTGTGGTGATTTCTTGAGACCAACATTGCTTCACACTGCAAACTGCTCAGAGCAGATAGTTTTATGTGCCATCTAATAATAAAAACAAATCAATATTGAACTAGTCTGTGCAACTGCATGTTTGAGGAGGTGCTTGTCTCAGTCATGTCCCAAACAAACAAAACAAATTCCAATTGAACCCAGCTACCAGGTGTACTCTGCAAGGTTGAGGACAGCAGCCAGCATTGTAGTAGCACCATCATGTTAAAATGAACCGTGTTCTAGACAAGTGCAGTCAAAGTGATGGTTCCGGATCTTTCTCTGTGCGAAAAGAAACTAAACAAACTTTAGAAGCTCATCAACGTCCTCACACCACAGTAAAAAAATGTAAATGGTCTGTATTTATAAAAATGCTTGTCTAGTCTTGATGACCACTGAAAGCTCTTTACAGTAGTTTTTCCATCCACCCTCCTCCCTCCCCCGCTGACCTGCGCTCACCTGTGCAGTGCTTGGGGTTTGCTTTGTGTTTGGTTTGCTCACGGGTTTATGAGACTCGATAATAGACTGAGGTGAAACAGATACTTAAAGTCTTCTCAGACAGTGACATCAATATTTCATAATAACGAGGGAAACTAATTGAATTCAAATGTTAAATCTCTGTTGGAGGTCTGTAAAAACGTCTGTTATTGCCTTGTGAGACCAAAGTTTTTCTAAAACTATGGAAAATATTTGTCTATATAAGGGGCTTAATGGGGTCATTAACAAGAAATCGATCAGTGATGAGAGATATGCAAAGATAAGATGATGCAAAAATACAAAATTGTGTGCTTTCTAAATCAGACAAGAAATGCCAAGTCTTAATAAAACAAAAGCTCCCTGAGGCCAAGCTGAAATCTGGTTCAGTCACCAGCCAGGACCACATGTCACTCTGATCAAAACCCTGTTGTGATATCCTGACTACTCTGAGACCCCTCGCAGAAGAAGAGCAGCATGCAATAAAAACAGAGACAGCCTGAATGGTGGGGAGAGGAGAGGTCAAGTCGTCAAGCACCATCTCCAGGATATGAGCAGTTACAGTAATGGTTTCTGTGCATCAACTGTTTTATGGTCAGTTACTTCGTTCTTTTTATAGTAAATGTAATATTCCTGCCATTATAGTTCTGAATACACACTGACTCCAGATGTCTGAATCGACAAGCAAGTAAAGTTATGGAGTTGGGACAGCTGAAAAATAATAGCAAGCTTGGATGAGATCTACAGTTTGAGAGTAATGCTTGTAACTAGGCACAACGAATACCAGCACCAAACTACTGCATGTGCCAAGAAACCAAATAGATAATGATTTTGGCTTGAAATCTTTGACCTGCTGATGATATAAAATGAAAATTCATGTAATCATTAGAGTAATAAGGATACATCCTCCAGCTTAAAGATCTGAATCACTGGTAGACATAACCTGCACACATAAAGGCGATCTGAAAACATCCTATGGATCTAAAATGGTTAATTTAATTTCTTTTGTTGTGCTGTTGTCTAAGAAACAACGATTACAAGTACATGTCAACTCTGCAATGGTTTTCACTGCAGACGCACATTTAATCTAAATTTAATTACATATTTTGTTACCACAGCATAATTTTCTTGTCATGTCAAGAATTCCATTACAATCCTTATCCTCCTAAGATTATAAAAACCCAAACCAGTCTAACTTGAAGTTTTTCTATAAAGTTCCAGATCCCTCCCCTGTTGCAACAAACAGAAACCTTTCAGCTACAAGTCTGTTTTATGTTTGACTCCAACGTGCAGCCATGCGGATCACACAAATCTATTCCCTGTTTGAGGGAAACATCAATGTTTCCTCCAGTTTCATAAGAAAATTGATCACATTCACGTACCTCAGCTCACATACAGATGGGCCAAAGCTGAGTTGTTTGAATAAGATCCTACTGCCTAGCCAGTGTTAGGTCTAAGGTCATAATGCTAACCTGGTAACAATAACAATACTGATCTGCTAATGTTGAACAGGTGTAAAGTGTAGCATACAAACTGCCTTAAGAATGCAAACATTATTATTTTGCACAGACAAAGTACAGCTCAGGCTAATGGGAATGTTGAAACTCAACCCCAAAGGCATTACAATTCACTATGAGAAGAACGTGTTGGAAATTCCATGCCAATATCTAAAATAGCCTAGATATCTGATGCCATACAGTCCGATAGCACCACTGCTTCTCCTAAAATCATCAGCACCTCTCTGACACAGTTTTGTGAGTATTATCATTTTTATGAAGGTAGAATTTCTCTCATGGATGTTTCATTAGGCTCAATTAGTTTTAAAAACTGTGCCTAATAATCTGGAAGCTGAGTGCATCTGACTACTGGGTTAAATGCAGAAAAACTAAACTGCAAATGCATTGAAATCTGTTGGTCTGATCACATATTTAATGCAACAAAACACAACCTGGGCATCTGACAAGACTCACAGTTGTGAAGGATAGAAGTTCCTCTTCAGTCAGTCTGTGGACAGGGTTATTCTTCTGGAAGTCGGTGCTGCAAGACCACACAGGAAATACATTGTGAAAAACAGACCCCTAGAGAAAACACGACAACACTCATTTCTTTAGACTAGTGAGTCACACAAACAACTACACATTGTGTTTTTGTAATCAATGAATACATCGAGGAATATAAGCAAAATGTTACTGATACGTACACACTGCACTAAATTTCATGGCAACCAGTCAACATTCCTTTATAATCTATTTGGATATTTTAGTTTTGAATAGAGAGCTGGGACAAATAACTGACGACCTTTAGAATTGTAAATTGAGAATCAAGATCAAATATAATAAGCTTTGGTGGAAGTATCATGTGAGGACTTGAGAGTAGGTGCTGCCAGAAAGGGAGGCTTTGGATTATGGAGGCTGACTTCTTTCCAGACTTTAGGATTTGGATTTGATGGAGATTAGATAATAGTTAGAAACATGACTTTACTTTTACTTGCTTTATTAAACACTGTTAAAGATTCTAGCAGGTTAATATAATATAAGAAAGTTGGCTTAGTCCATTAATATATCTTACCCCTTTGCATTTAAACTACCATCCAGTCAATTCATTAGCATGGAACTGAAGCTAAAGGGACCTTCAGCTGAGGATGGACGGCTTTCTTACAGAGGCCAGTGTGGAGTGTTTCTACAGATATGACAGATCTGAACAATGTGTCTGGGATAAAAGGATACTTTCTGACTTCCTATCTCTGTGAAAGTGTGTGAAACTGAGTTTATCATTCCACTGCTGAGTTTCTATTGGAACATCATGTTTATTCATGGTAGGCACTGTCACTCTGAGAGACAATACTTCCATATGTTGAACCTGGTCTAGACAAATAACTTGAAAACGTGCACTTTTGCTAAGCTGGGAACTTGGTTGAGGGTATGTGACTGAAACTTATTAAATCCCTGCAATACTCCCCGGTCCAGGGATGGGATGGGATGAGAGAGGAGGGCAGGGATGGATATTAATTCAATAGGTTGCGGAAAAAGTTTAAAAGCTAGCTGGTGTTTATCATAAACATCAATATAACACAACAGCCCTTGGAGTATCATGGGCTTTATTGTCTTTTTCAACTACACTTCAGCTTATGGTTACCTGCCAATGAGATGAACTGATCAATTTGACAACTAAATCTTAACTCAGGTTCTAAACACCAACTTTCACCAATCTTAGTCAACACTTTTAGGACTTTTAATTTCATATCATTTGCTTAGAAATACCTTGTAAGCTTGAGTTCAAGGTGCCATCACTAACTGAGCTTTCAGTCGTATCACATGGTCTTTATTGGGGCTGCACAATATATATTTACAGTCATTAATGCAATTTTATGTAAAAAATATAAATTAGTAACAGTGTGAGCTTTAAAAAATATCCTACCTAAAGGGTAAACTTAAGAGAGCATATCCACAGAGAAAGAAAAGACAATGCACACAAGGTCATCCTCAGAGTTATAAAACTCCATAGAAATCTTAATTTTTGTTCCTCCTGACCAGGGACTCTTCAACTTTTTAAGCCCTAAGCTAAATTTGAATAAAAGGTAATGACATCCTGGGATGTGTTGTCATTAATGCAAGAAGCACTGACAATAAAGAGGCAATAAAATACTTCACGCTGTGGTCTGACCACTTAGACTTTAGATAGACACTAAAACTTTAACTACCACTAAGCAAGTTCCTGATTACACTGACACCCTGTCCACATCGTACACATTACAGTCACATTTGTAAATGGTCTGTATGTACAAAGAGCTTTTCTACTCTTGATGACCACTCAAAGCACTTTACTTATGCCATTCATACATACAGTGCATCTATGGGTGGTAAATTTTGGCTGCCATACAGGGTTCAGCATCTTGCCCATGGACACTTCGGCATTCAGATGGGAAAACTGGGATCAAAACGCAGACCTCCTGGTTGGAGGACGACTGCTGTTAACTTCATCTTCCCCTTTGCTCTGACACCAGAAATCCATTATTATTATATGAAAGCATGCGTCTCCTGTTTTCCCCACACTTCCTTCTAAAGTGTGCTGTGTCTCCATTGTGTACCAACTAGATATTGATTCATACGAAGGCAGGTCACCGTAGGAGAAAAACTATATTCCCTCAAGTCTTCGCACATGGATCTGGTAATGACTCCAGTGAACTTATCTAAATTCTACATAGCTCTGGAGTGTTCGCTCTATGGAAGACTTAAGAGGTACAAGATATTAATTTCTGATGTGGTCTTGGAGCAACATGCAGGTGTGCTGAACTACCATTCATGTAGACAGACCTGCTACTCATCAATCATCCCCTAGCAATCTCCCTCCCTGCTCCAATGACCTTCACTTGACTGCTTGAGTTCCAGCAGCAGCATGACAATTAATCACCGACTCGCTGTGAAGCTAACTGGTATTGGGTTGAGTGTCTTATATTCAACCTTTTCTAGATGAAACCACCACAACAAGAAAGATTTAGAGTAGGTATATATATATTTATATATATATTCACATACATACACATTCCAGAGTGCGATTTTTGCACAGATATAGATGTCATAACATAGGTTTATTATTGTATTTAGTACAACTTTTCCATATATGTCGTAAAATTCCCCAACATGTGGAAACCGACTTTGATGAGAAATACAAGTGCACTTCCCCTTTTACTCAGTTCTGTATTGACCTCCTGGCACCAATACGACCTATGACTCAAAGGTTTAATAAAGTGTTTGTCTGGAGGTGAGGCTGCCAGACAGCTGGTTTTCTGTTGAGACCAGTTACAATAAGAAAGAAGAAAAAAAATCACAAGAGGGAAATTAAATCTGAAAAACTGTGTAACAAGCTTTTCAATTCTATCTAAATAATGTGATAAGACCATCAAAGTGACACAGCAGACTCCCAAATAGGACATATTTATGCTTTGGCATATTAAACCAAATTAAATAGATCTGTAGGATGGTGTGAATAATTTCAATCTTTAGGCTTTGAAGGCAATTTCTCCTGACATGTGTAAGATAAACTAATGATCCACAGTTTCTGAAAAACCCTCCAACATCTTTAAGTCCAGGTGACTGGTAGATTAGTATGATATACACTTTTTAAAGCAACTTAACTTAGTCAGTATTTATATTACGCTTTTCTGGTCTTGATGACTGTGCAGTTTTGCCATGCACATACTTACATTTACATACACATTCATACAGTTAATCTATGTGGAGCACTTTCTTTATCATTCATCAATCATACACTGCCAGCATAGTACAGTATCTTGCCCAAGGACACTTCAGCAGACGGAATGGGGGAATTGCCAAACCCAAACTGTGCAAAATACTCTCTTACTGAAAAGCTCCAGACTCCAGAAACAGTTCTGAGCTCTCAGGTATAGTGGACTTACCAGATGCCCAGGATGACGGCCTGCTCTTCTGCGCTGAGGTCAGGCACCTGATACTGATCTGGCTCCTCTAAATTGATCTGGTCCAGCACGGTGTCGTCACCCAGCAGGGTGTCCTGTCAGCAGAGAATCACATGTAGAGTCAGACGTCTACACACATGCTCGCTCAAACATTATTTCATCTAATATTCACTGATAAGCTGTGATTGTTTCACATTTACAGCCAAACAGCAGCTTTAAAAAGACGCAAGATCAAGTAATAAAACTAAGAAGTTGTTAAAATTTACTTGAACAAATACATGGCTAGAGCAAATACAGGTAATTATTGCATTTGACAATACATGTCCATACTCTCCTGCTTCTGATTCCCAGGAAGTTAAGCACTATATACAAGAAAAAATACATGTGCACAGAACAGTCATCTGTGACAGACCTTCATTTGAAGTTCAGTGAGCTACTGTGCTGCAGTGACTGCCATCATCTTAGGATTCTACGCAGTGATCAGCCCTGTCACTGGTATCTTTCAGATACTTTAGTCCAGATGTCTAAATCATTTCTCTCTGTTGTAGCTCAAGAGAAAAATATTCAAGGAATCGTGTTTCAGAATATATTCATGATTATTTCTATTTATTTCTCACCAATTGCCTTCTTTTGACCAAGCTCTCGAGGTTCAGCTAAGTCTGTGTTACAGTATTCTTCAGTTGCACCCTATGGTCTAAAGGACACTGTCTAATCACTTCTAGAGTTCGAGTTCTACCCAAACTTTTCGTCTTTTCTCCATATCCATGATTCTGTCCAGAACTCTGGTTTTGAGCCAAAGTTCAATTTGTATCAAATATTTTGGGGGGGTCCAAGGGGGAAAGATGCTGGAAACCTATTGTTTTTGCTCTTGTTATTTTTCTTCTACAAAGGTTCACACAGCAAAAGCCATGCAAGAAATATTGGTACAGCCACTGCTAAGGCACCAAAAATAAATCTTATTGACCTCACAGCGAGGCTGTAATGATAAGATTTTACATTTACTCAATCTCTATCTTGGCCTAAAGGAAAAACTGGAATAATTTTAATACACCTGCATCTTCGCCCTTAAGTTTTTATGCTCAAAAATGCCCATTTTTCCAGCCTAATTCAAATAACCCTAATGCAAAGCAAAACAAACAAACGATCAATCTTTTGACATAACTGACAAATTGTTATCAAAACTAATTTTGATATATCTTACAGTTGGAAGACAATATTATAGGTTTTGCTTAAATATACAGCATAGGTTTATGTTTCAGAGACTTGAGTCATTACCTTTATAAATATAAATGCATATTTGGATTTTATGTCTGTCCCCTTTTTTATGATGAATAACTTGGCTTGATCACATTTAGTATTTGTGTGACATTTTAAAGCATAATTTATGGCCAATTAAACACTTTTGTGGTCGATTCACAAAACAAATGACCAAAATGTTCTTCTTCTGCATTTTTGGGTGCACTCTAAAAACTGAGGTCTGCACTTAACCATGGATTCCAAAGTATGTAGTGTGTTACCTCTCCTGATTGCCTGATATGATGAGGTTACAAAAGGTCAGATGAAAAGATTATGAGGATATATAATTAAAGGGACAGCACAACTTTCATACCTGTGCACCTGCCACTTAGAACGGAGAGATATGTTCACTTTTAGACTCAGGTTTAAGCAAAATGAAGCACGATGACAATGAGAGAAGCACTAACTGGCTTTAGTGTCTCATATTTCCCATACACAGACACTTAGTGGGGGGAGAGGGGCTCAGTGTCTTGCACCAATCACGACATGAAGACAGGAGGAGCCAGGGATCAAAATGATTGCCAAAATGTGAGGCTTCAACTGTCGGCATTCAGAGTTTTTGGACTGAACAATGTATGGCACTCAGTCAACGACAGTCAAGTGCATTCCTCTGGTTGAATCTTGGCAAAAGTATCGATGCAAAGAGACCAAACTCAATCCAAATCCTAGTTTGTGACAATGTGGTTTGGCACCAGCAATAAGAACTTTGGATCATACTTGTTTTCATTAAAATAACACAAGAATTCCAAGTTTAGTAAGACCCACAGCGACAGAAATGGCCCGATTTCCCTGCTGGCCGTGGTTTTGATTGGCCACTGATGAAGAGTTCCCTTTTCGTCTCTCTGCTTTCCTTCTATCCATTCTAGATAGGAGGCCAGTGAGCTCTGGTTAATGGCAGCCTTGATTGAGACCATTTACTCCCCCCTCCTCCAGTAATGAGGGCATTAGTGGTCTGAGCACAGTACAAAGAACTGGAGCTGGGCCACTGCCACAAGATTGAGAGCTGCATGGAAACACTTTTTTAACCTTCATTACACACTGTCAGCCTGGATGCTGCCCAGTAAATCTATAGTCTTACATGCCGGCCACTGAGCTGTTTCACTGGAGCAGATGGGGTTAAGAGCCTTGCCCAGGGGCATCACAGTGGTGGTGGTGAGGGAGGGGCGAGTGCTGTTGTTTTCTCCAGCCAGAGTTAATGATGCTGGTCAGACTGAACCGATGGTCACCAGCTCACTTCTCCAACCTTTGGGCCAATTTCAGATAATATCTAAAAAAGTTAGTGTCATTCCTGATTCCATTAGCTTTAGCTGAAAGTCTATGAGTCACATGGTCCTCTGTTATTATGAAGGTAAAGTTTTGTCTTAGTTCTGAATTATTTCCTTAGTATTCTATCCATAACACTATTTTATAAAGTTCATGTTATCATGATTAATTAATCATGGTGATATATCACGCATGTGATCTGTCCTCCAGTCAATCTCCAGGGAGATCCACAAAGTTCCTGTTTAGATCAATCCCCTCCTCACTCCCTGAAACAATGGATCTTTCAGATCCTGCCCTCAATTTCCATTTCTAAAAGTGAAAATGTCAAGCTTGAAGTTCTTTAATGAAGTTTTTGTGTAGCCATCAGCTTCATTATCAGCTCCTCAGTCAGTTGAGTAGAGAAGCCCATTGTTGAGGAGTGTTACTGCAAGGTTTGAAGAGTCAGGATTTCCAGGGGTAGCGGGTAAGGTAAGGTTTGGGTCCAGTATGATTTTGCAGGTTCAGATTGGCTCTTGTATATGAGCAGAGTGGTTATGGGTAATAAAAACATGTCTGCACATCACTAGTATATATTTAGCTGTATTAATTTGTGTATCCATAACATACATAAGTAAATATGTTTAGATTCATTATCTGGTAGGTTTTGAGCATGCAAATATTAAAATGTACACATTAGGTGCATGAGACTGAATGATATATTTCCATAGAAGCAAAAGGACATGGAACTTGTTTTAAGCAAAAGTCAGTATGACACACTTTGGCCTGGACATCCATTTGTCTAAACTTATTAGGACTGGAAAAGGTAAAGACTGAATCGAAGAATGGCTAACGATTATTTCCTTTAATTAATGCTTACTTCACCACAATCATGGATCTCTGGCAATATTCCATTTGTAGTTGTAAAACAAGAGGAAAGTGGAGATAAAGTTAAGTGTCATCATTGGGATTCCATTAAGAGGAGCATCAGGCTTCAGACTGTTTGAAAGGTCCAGAGGCAGACATCTCCCTCTGCTGTTAATGCTGAGTATGAAAAAGGATTTGCCCCAGTTGAACACTCAACTGCAGAGACGGCTGAGATGACCCCAACTGAATGTGGGCAAGATCATATTTTCTCACCAAGTCCGTTAATCAAGCATCTTCATAATCAGAGATCTGAGTTGAGAATAAATAGTTTGCATCAATGTCCACATTTTGATCATTAGTTGTCATGGCCTTATAGAATGGTTTGTCGTTGATGATTAATCATTTTTGAATAAAAAATAACAAATGGTTCAACGACATCAAGTGGGAAAGAAGCCAACAGAAGCTCCTACCTTAGGCAGGTAGTCCTGAGATGTGGGAGCAGGACTGGCCTCACCATCAATCTGTCCGGGCTTTGTGTTGACCTCAAGGATGAGCTGAGCTAAGTAGCTCTGCTGGAAGCGGGTCCGTTTACCAAGGGCACCTTGGTAGAGCAGGTGCAACCAGTTGTTACCTTAGATTCAGTTATCACTAAGGCTTGATCAATATGTGTCTCCAGGAGCAGGTGCTGCTGTGCTTTACATACCTGTCAGGTTGATATCCAGCCCTGAGAGCTCCTGTGCCTTGTTGATGTGCTCCTTGGCTGGCTGATACTCGTAGTAGGTCAGATTCAAGTAGACACACTCCAGATGGAACTGGATAGCCAGGTTTCTATGTTCCGACAACACAGACTGGTGTTTCAGCACTGTGAAAGAGAAGAATAACAATCCAGTCTCCAAAAGTCCTTTTTTACTGATATGATATGAAAAAAGGGCAACATGAGCAGATGGACAACAAGCTTGATGACCTGGTTAAGCAGGCTACATTTTTGTGCTAATTAGTATGAAGCAGCCACTGTCATATAGTATAATTGTGAAATAGATTTTATTTAAATAGATATAATTGTTATTCCTATCATATCAGAGAGAAAGTTTTGCAAACAACAACCTAAGGTGTCTGGAAGGTAGCAGAACAACATTTCAGGGTCTGTATTTATCAAAGCTCCTGCATAAATAGAATCAAACACAATAATCAAGCAATATATTCATACAGTACATTTCTGAGCAGAACACGGGCACTGATAGCGTGGATTCAGAAAAGGGAACAGCCATCCAAGTATTTCATTAAGGAACATCAATGCAAACCAAGATGGCTCAAACAAAGAGCTGAGGCCTTGAGGTAACACATTAAAAAGGCAAAGAGAGCAGAGGTGATAGCAAAGGAGGACAAAAGCTTTGTCTCCTTCTCTTTGCTCCTTTGCGTTCCTTCCATTTGATCCGATTATTAATTTGGCCTCAACAAGGGCCCTGTCACAGAGACAGAGATTATCCTCAGTGAGACCGGCAGGAGCAAAGCAGTGAGGAGGTGTATAATTCATGATCAGAAAGCTTACACATTCATCCTCTTTCAACATTAATGAAGCGACACTGAAGCTGACGGTGCCCAGAGTGAAAACAGTAAGAGAGAAAGAGAGAGATTTACATGCAACCCATCTGTGTCACCTTTACCACCAACGATTTCACACTGCAGGAAAATGACTTTCTGGTGGCTTTGTGAGCTGTTAGGTAGGAGACCCTTCATTATGCCACCTGTACTTGTTTACACTGAACCAAACAAAGCCAGCATGATGCCACCGCCACCCTACTGTGTGATTTTAGACAGCATGCCGGCGTTATGGAATCAGACGTGACGTGTACCACAACAGTGTCAGTGTCCTGTCCCTCTCTGCCAACTCTCCCTTGGACACAGATGTCGATTCGGATCAGACTGCCTCCTTGGTTGACTTAAAGGTGGAATAACAATGAACCCCCCACTTCCTTCATGTTTTTATATCTTATACAGGATGGCGAGTTGTAGTAAAACATTACAACCTTCAACAGGCTTCGTTAACAGTACTGAGAGCCACATATATAATTATATTTAATCATTGAGCCTCTTTGCATTAGTGGGGATCTTTCAGCTTCCAGGACATATCCACAAAGTTATTTTGAAATAAAAATAGCCCCTTACAAGTACAAAAACATCACATTAATTGATTTAAATTCTATGGAAAAAGTAAATAACATGAAACATGACATAAACTCAATGTGGGCGGCCATTTGCCTTGACCAGCTGGGGTGAGCAGGGAAAAATGGGGAAGACAGGAGAGATGGGTAGAAAAGAGGGTTGAGAGGAAATAGAGATAGGGGGTGGGGGGAGAGAGGGAATGAGAAATATGCCTCTTAGTTCGAAATTAATTCTCAACTGAAACTAGTCCCAAGCAAAAGTACACACTAGTGTTTCTGCTGGGAACTAGAATGGTTGTTACAGGAAATAACTTATGTTCGAAATACAACTCAATAACTGTGAAACGTTTATTCAAGTAGGAACAGACTTGAGCCAATGGACCTGCACAGGAAGAGTAGTTAGCCTATGGACAAAAAAGTTGTTGGCTTGGGTCTGTTCATGAGAGTTTTTAACAAAAGGAAATACCATCCATATAGTAAAAGTGGCAGCTAGAAATATGTAGACTACAATGTGAAGCTTTGGGCCAAGCCTCCATCTGTGCAAAAGTGCACCTATCAAACCTATTCAAGATTTTCTCCCAATATGGAAAATGTAATGATCCCTTGAATGCTGCCAAAACAACTGTGGCAGCTCAAACAAAGAAACAACACATTTCCAGAGGTTTATTCCGACTACGAAAATACCAAAAAACCCAGCTACATTCATGGCATCACCTCCTCAGAGCTGTGTAGCATGGGAAGAACTGATCTGTATGCATTTCACGGCAGCCTCCTCGTAAACAATGGTTCGGCCAACTGCTCCTCTACGATATGGATCGGTCTATTTTGAAGCCAGAACATACTGCTCACCCGTTACACACTGTTAACCATCACACAACAGACTGCAACCCAATAAACACACCCACTGCCTCAAACAATAAACTCAGGCTCAAGAGAAAAAGCCAACAATCAGAAGAGACATCCTCTGAGAACAGCCCCGCTGCTTCATTCCAGCTATAAAAGAAGGAAACTAGCAGTTTTTCATTAAGGGGGATTAAATGCACATTCTGAGGCAAAAACCATCTCAACTAATTAATCAAAGACCATTATTCTAATTGAATTAATTAAAGAAAACAATAGTTTGTGGAGTAAAAGCATTTCTCCAATGTTTTGAAGCCCTATGAACAAGTTTCAATAAGAACCACAGGGAGGGCAAGTGCACATTTCTCAAAGTTCAGTTGTTCAGTATGAAACTATCGTTTACTTTGTGCTTCACACATGAACTAACAGTTGATATCAGTCCAAAGCCTCAATCCAGCCTTCAAAGCTTTAAGTTTCATTTCTTCTTATTAGTTGGTATTTTCCAAACGTCAGTCACCGTACAAATTCCTACGATTGAGTCATATCATCTACTCACAAAGCAATATGTGAAGAAAAGCTGGCAAACATAGGCTCATACTCCACCATACTACTTAGGTCATACTATTCTCTAAGAAACGTACCACATGTGTTACTGGAGCTGCAGTCATTGGTTGATTGTTAATAATTGACATTTTTTTTAATGTATAAACAAAAATCTAAATATCTACTGGTTCAAACTTCTCACATGTGATGCATGCTGCTTTTCTTGGACATATCTGATTGATAAGTATTTTGGATTCTGACACAACAAAGCAATTTCAAAACATCATCCTGTGCTTTGGAACATTAGAGCTGACACCTTTCATTGTTTTCTGATATTTGATGAACCAAGCTATAAATATGCAGAAATATCAATGGTTAAAAAAAATAAATCGTGTGAGTGACAACGATACAAAGTTCCTCCACAGTTCAGGCACACACTGACGTTTTATAAACTCATCACACCTATAGTTGTTGTTTTAAAAGACCGCTGCCCAAAGTGGAACACATGAACACAATTAGGAAAATGATCAGTCTCTTTTTCTTTGTCCCCATTTTAATGGATAACGACGAGTGTCACAGCCCAGGAGGGAGACAGAGAGCCGGCTGACCGACTGGATATTTTATGACTCCATTTCACAAAATCAACATGCATTCAGTTTATTGCTGCACTGTATCATCAGCTCCACTGGCATTTAAAATGAATGATGACAGATAGCAAGTAATAACAGGAAGTTGTCATCTTAACTTTGCAACTCTACTACTAACTGGGCAGCTCATCACACAGCCAGTTACTCTGCTGAGTGTCAGCCTGTCTCCCAACAATCCATGTCCTTCTTCTGTCTGTGGCCACATACACTGTGTTTTAATAAAGCAGTGTTCAAGATGCAGTTGTCCTCATTCACATCTTTTTCTGTTTTAGTTGTCAGATGCTGCTGTGTTTTGATAAAAAACTATAACTCCACATGTTACCACTGTTCTGGAAGCTTATCCATCATCCCCACCTGAAATCTCCTGCTCAGACCGGCAGGTTCTTGGTTACCTCCGATGCGTTTTAAAATTGCTCAAGCTGCTTTCAGACTCCAAAGGTACTCCATATATTCTCAAGAGGAGATGCATATGTGAACGCAAAAGTCAGAATGAGAGGCTATGCAGTTTCTGCTGACTATCTCCGCATGGCCTCCTGGTATGAAGTCTGTAGAAATCCAGGAGAATCAGATCTGTGAACACAGCAGGGGATCCCCCGCTGGATTCATCGCAAGTGAGTGGGGGGATTAATTACGCTGCTAACATGAGACAGATGCAAAGATGAAACATACAAAACGAAAACAGTTCCTCCAGGTGAAAAAGTGGTGTCATACACGTAGAGGACACGGATGAGGATGTCAAGAGAGTTTGAGGTGAGTGGAGCTGACACCATGAATAACGCAGGATGCTGTTGTTGTGAACTTGTCTGTGCAGAGAACCTCCCGCTGTGTTGTGCTCCAGACTTCACCTGCAGATCTTGTCTGAAAATGCCTTCAGTTGGCTGAGGAGGTCAGCTCTAGAGTCCTGGTTGTTTCTAGCAATTTATCACATATGGACTCTGACAAGGGTGTGGAAACATCTCAGAGATGATCATGATTTTTCTTGATTGTTCCTTTAATGATTAAACTTTCTAAAACTTTGTCACTATGGTAAATAGACTACAGATTAATATTTTTTTTAATTTAGCACAAGGCTGCAACATAACAAATACTTCCTGATTGCAGTGATTTGGAGTCTGTGCCTTTAAACTTATGGAAGTGTTGGTCAGTTTTACTTCCTAGAACATATTTCATGTATAACTGGAACCATACTCCTATATACCACCACAGAACCCTGCACAATTTTACCACCATTGTTACTATGATCGGCTGCTCATGACAGGCTCGTGTAGGTTATATATGACAATAGAGACATTTTAACCCATCAGGCTTGTTTTGATTCTCTCAGCAACAGAAGCACAGCTGTTAGAAACTCCAACCCAACTCTGTTTAAGCACAAACAAATGTGGTAAACAGCTTTGCCATTCAATATGATTGAACGTTATTGACAAACCAGGACTTAACTGATGCTTGGGAACACACCACTCTGGGGATGAACCATTTTGTTGTGTGCCAGTAAAGTGGCAGTGGGAGAGAATAACTGTCTGACCAGAGCTGGGTACAAAATGGCACACTGATGCATTATTTTACTACAGCAACAGCATTTAACCTGAAATGAAGCAGGCTACTGTTTATATGAGTGCACCACCTATGGTTTAATGCTCCAGTCTTGCCGTGAGACACAGAGCACACATTCTAATATAGGGTAAAGTCCCACACCATGAAAAAAAAAAAAAAACCCAAACAAAAGTCCCAAAATGTACAGACGTTCACATTATAGTGACCAACCTTTTTCCATGGTGCTCTGGGCCAATTCTAGGAGCTGTGGGGAACGAGCCTCCAGGATTTGCTGATGCAGGTTGATGTAGCGAAGGGTCCACCAGGGCAGCAGCTGCACACAGATATGAAAAACAACACCATAAGAGACAAAGAAATATCAGTGAGGATAAGCTAAAAGAATATTTGTATAGTTCTGGTCGACACTGACATTGCTGCAACAAAATCCAACAGTAAAAGAAGCATGAGCGGTCACAAAGATTTTATAGGTAATAAAGATGCCATGAAGTGTGCCGGCATGTCAAAATGTGGACCTGTAAACAGCTACTGTAGCAGGAACCAACACATGGGTGTGTGTCTCTGTATGTGAGCGGCTGCTCAAGTGTGTGTGTGACAATGTCCCCATTATAACTTCACAAAGGGTAAAATACAGTCATGAAACTTTACAGGTGCGTAGTTGAGACAAAGTTCTGAGTGCAAATACATGTATGGTCTGACCCACGAGTGCAGAGTACTGACTAAATAATATAATAATTACTGTTGAACTCTTGTAATATAGCAGTATCTAATGTTATGATAAAGTAATACTTTAATTAGCTGCCTTTAGACACGCAATGAACTCTAGATAAACTCAGGACATTCTCCAGAGCACACAAATGTCAGAGTGAGAGTCTCCAGACTTTTTGCTAAGTTTCTCCTGCCAGTCCCCCAGTGCAAACTCTGTATAATGTCCAAAGGAGGCGATGTGAGAAAACAGAAGGAGATTCCAGGGAGGATTCAATGTGAGCGAGTGCGTGTGTTCATGACGCTTCTAACATGAAACAGTTAAAAAATGAAACTAAAAAAATAGGAATACAAATATTTCAGGATGAAAATATAATATAGTGATAACATAGCAATGCTATTTTTATATTATATTATAACTCGTATAATATAGTTTGTTATTAAGATTATATAATAGTTATAATACAGCATAATAGAGTAATGATATATATATATATAATTTAGCAGTATTTAGAGTGTGCTTGCATCTCCATCTTATCGATGCAAACATGAACTTGTCCAGTACATTAGCTCAGTGAACGAGTCTCCAATCACTTAAAAGGGGAAAGAAAACGTGCACAGCGTATGTTGAGACATGTAGGCCTTTCTGCCCTGTCCTACTAACACACTGCATACCCACGACATGTGGCTACAGCTCAAGCAGACTGCCAGCGACCGTTAAAAAAAAAAACACATCAACGAGCCCCTCCAGCTCCCTGAGACAACGAGGAGCATCCCGTTGTTATTCTTTTTAAAAGTTTTTTATAAATGATTGTGTAAATGGCTGAATGTTGAACTGTACTGTAAACAGCTTTGAGTGGTCATCAGGACTAGAAAAGCTCTGCATAAACACAGATCATTGCTAAACTAAAAAAAAATTCATTTTTCAAAATGACATTTTTTTTTTTTTAAAGGGATGACTAAATGTGATTTCAGTTTGACTGGGAACGAGTTGGGTGCAGATAAAAGTGGGAATGTTCCAGAGAGAGCCTGTTCCAAATTAAGAATTGATTTTCTCTGCCACTGAGCCAAATAAAAGAGCCACAAATTGACAATTTAGGAAAGACATGAAAACCAGCAGCTTGTCATCGTCAACATTCCTAAAAACTGAAGCAGTTATTTTGAATTTCAATGTCATTTTAGTCTTAAAACACATGTGCAGGTCTAATAAATGAAATGCTGCTCTCAAGGTCCTTTAAGCGGAAATAAAATACTAAGAACAGTCAGATTGTTGCATGCTGACTTAAAGTGCTGACCACAAATAAAACACAGCCATCTCCTTTACTTTTTGCATCTCACCAAAGCACAAAGCGGCGGGGAAGACAAATGTGTGTCTTGCAGCCATGTACACCATAGAGTTACACCAAAGTGCCCTTAGCCCCTGTACCCTCCTGTTCTTATTCAGCACTGGGAGACTGGAAGTGAACCACGTGAAAAGATTATTTGTGTGTCAGGGAGGATAACTCGTGCCTCATTTCCAATGTAAGATGACCCTGCTTGCACGGTTACGTGGAGGTTTAATTGTCTGTCTCACTGCATCAATACCCTCCAACACACACATGCACTCTTAACTAAGCGTGCTCACACACGCATGTTTATTCACCATGGCAGCATACACGCATATCTCGCACATGTGTTCAAATCCCACCTGGAGGAACTGGTGGTGGGCTTGGTGGAAAACGCTAATGAATTCCCCCGTCCCTCATTAGCATTTAAAGAGCAAATTTATACTAAATCACTTTACAGCAGAACAAGGGGTCAATTCTATTGTTATACGTGTGTACATGTCCCAACAGGTGATGTCAGAGCAGCTGTTTGACAGCCGATGCTCTTAGGAACCTTCAATTACACTCTGCTCTGCCTTAAGTGACTTCGTGTAAAGTAGTGTTGAAGAGGCGATGACTCATGAAGGCTGAGGCCAGAGAGTGATGGTTAGTGCTTATGATTTCTTTTACTTATTTAGCTTTTTACTTATTAACATAAAGGTTCAGAGAAGGTGATTGTTTCAAAAGGGACAGTAAATGTGAAGGATGAACCAAGAAACTGAGCTTATTAAATAAGCAAAATGCCTTCCAGCAACCAGTGTGCTCCACTTAGTAAGACACGATAAAGCTCTATGGCTCCAGCTGCAGCATCAAATACTGTCCCAGTTCAGAGTGCACAGTCTTCAAGTTCCTGCTTTAACTACAACACTGCACATTTGTGGCCAGTTCATCAAAATGCTTCTTTACTTGAAAAGCTGCTGCACAGTTTTTAGAGATATAAACAAACCAAGACATGCAAGACTACATCCATGGTGCTGTTGGGATGAACGGGTTTGGATCATCGACTGCCTCGGATGTCTCTTCATTAGTTATGATTCCCTATGATTCCTCGAATGTCCTCTGACATTTAAGATCTTGTGTATATACTATAAAATGGTAAGTAGACCCAATACTATGCACTATAAAGCCTTGCTAACATCCACCAGCTAAGAGTCCTTCCGCTGGGCTGGCCTGGTGAGACGCCCCTGCACACTGTTAACAGTACTATCAAGATTACTTTCTGCACTTTTTGTATTAAAATTAGTGTTGCAGAAAAATGTTCTTACCTGGAGGCTTTCCATCTCGGAGGAGCATTTGGTGAGAATGATGCCGGCCAGCAGGAGGAGGAGGGGGTTAGCCACCAGGGTGTACACCGACTCACCATCCAGCAGCAGGCTGGAGTGGATAGCGTCTACCAAGGTTTTGGGCTGCAAGTGAAAAATATACAAATAAGACTAATGAATGTGGTCTGAGATTCGGGCCAGTTGGACAAACAAGCTTTCAGTTTGAATGAAGCATTTGGCAGGAAAGGATAATAATAATTTTCAACTTTCTCCAGTTCAAATTGATTTCATTCCAAATTGTGTCATGGACTACAGGTTTAATAGAAGCCTTTATAAAAATAAATCATGAAAAATGTAAGACACTGCAGTCTGGAGCATCTGAGACATTGTTCAAACTCAACAACAAGAAAGGGATGTGCCAGAACCTCCATCTACTATAAATACAGTTGAATTGAATTGTATTTGAATGATACAGGGGGTGTTCGAGGGGTAGAGCGGTCGTCTACCCAATGGTCGTCCTCCAACCAGAAGGTCGGAAGTTCGATCCCCAGTCTTGCCCATGGGCAAGATGCTGAGCCCCAGATTGCCCCATAAAACAAAATAAGTGCTGCTAATAAATGCACTGTCTGAATGTGTGTGTGAATGGGTGAATGGCAAAACTTTCGTGTAAAGCGCTTTGAGTGGTCAGCAAGACTAGAAAAGCTTCTTATATAAATACAATTTTACCATTTGCATGACACAAAAGCAGGAGAGACTAATGAGGGGGTTTCCTACCTGAGAGGAGAGCAGGGCCGGGGGCAGCAGGTCGGTGATATGGGTGGACATAGGAGGACCGGTCCAGTTACTTTGGGCAAACATGTGGAGGCAAGCAACAGCCAGGGCCATCACTGTCAGCTCCCTGCAGCAGGAGGGATAAGAAACACACTGGACTTAGCCAACAGAAACCAGGAGAGGAGAGATTAGGATATTTTCATGTTTTCAGAACTGACAAAAACAAACACTCAAACAAGTTTCTAGAAAGGCACTGTCTCTATTCTAGCCACAACTGGGCTTTTCTGTGAGGTTGAGAAAATGAAGCAGGGTTTAGAAAAGAGGAAAAGGTAGTGTGAGGAAAGAAAAGAAGGAGCAATAAGCACAGCATTCAACAACATTCATTGGCAGACAGACCTCGCCGCAGAGCAAGAGGGGAGGTTTTAAGCTTTCCTTATTAAAATTTAATAATTCATGACAGAAGCAATGGAGCCAGTGAAAAGACAAAGAGAACATTCGAGAATAACTCTGCGCCACGCTCAAAATACTCCAGCACACCTCAGCAGAGCAATCTGGAGAGTTTAATGAGTGGGCTCACCTCAGTAACTCAACCAATTATATGTTCATTTTACCTTCTTATTACTGGAATTGACAGAATTTAACTGAAATCACAAAAAGGTATTTTTGTAGCCATAAATAATGTCAGTGACTTTTATTCAGTTTGTAAAAGATGCAAAAGCTCACTTGCTGCTCTTTTACATCAATGATTCCTGGTCCAAGTGATTTCTTTGCCATTCTTGACAATAATTTGTTTTCCATTACACGTGGCATCTATTGCCC